>NC_133666.1:89677354-89789777 GCF_037893015.1 Macrotis lagotis
CAATCTCAAATTATGGTTGAAATTACTCTCCTTAGAGGTTTGCTCACTGGTACACTTGTGCAAAACACAAACTACAGTTGAAAAAACAATTGGCATCATTGGAAAGTAGTTTGACAGAAATAGAATATGAGAGCAACACCTCATACTACATATCAAATTAAAGTATAAATGGATATGTAAATTAGATATGATAAATAAAATAATGAAGTGATAGCTGATGACAATGGTCAATAGAGATATAAATAGGAGATATAACAATAATAATTAATAATCACTCTAGCATAGTCATATAACTCATTAATTTGTTCATCAATAGTTATTGATTAGTTTCATCCTGTATGGTATGCACATAGAAGGACACATGTGGCTAAATGAAGCAATCTAAAAGCATTTCTTAAGTAACTCCTGCAAAACAGGCCCTATGCAAGTTTCTGCAGATGGAAACAATATTAGGGACACAGTTCCTTACCACTAGAAGCTTATGCTCTAATGAGACAGAAGAGTGAAAATGTACATGAACGTGTAAATGCAAATAAAGGCAAAGTACAAGGCAGAATGGGAGTGAGGCTACTGGTAGTAGAGATCAGGAGAGGCTCATGGGACAGGGGATGCTTGGACTGTCTAGTTGGAAGAGAAGGGTTGTCTGAGATGTAAGGACAGAGGGCCAGCTTCAGAGTCAGGAGGGCTCAGAGTTAAAGTCATGTTTTGGACCACACCAGCAGCAGGCCCACAGTCAAGTCACCTAGCCTCTTAGTGCCCCAGACAGCTATGAAAGATCACAGAGACATTGTAATGGATTATTAGTCTTACTGAAGAGGCAGAATGGTGAAAGAGTGCTTGACTAGAAATACTCTGTCTTACCTGGCCCAAGGTCCATAGGTAGTTAAATTCCTGAGGCTGGATTTGAACTCAGATCTTCCTAACTGTAGGCCCCAGGCTCTAAACTACTGAGCCGCCTAGATGGAGAAATTCAGAGATCCCAGAAGACTGTGGCAAAACACTGTTCAGGAAGCTGCCTTGAGGATAGGCAAGAGTAGGAAAAGAGCTCATTCTCGGTGCACTGAAGTTCTCCAAGCACTCAGCACTTATAAATTCACCATGCACTCCAAGGAAAATCTCTAGTTGTTCTACCAGAGGAAAAAACTCATCAAATATCTTTGTGGATGGTGAGTGCAAAGGTCTGGGAGCAGAGCCCATAATCCCATAGAGAATGTAAATTAATTTTCATGTAAACAGAAAGAGAAATTTGAACTATCCCATTGGAAAACTTGCACTTTACTGCTGCTCAGTCTCTCACTTTTGACCTTCTTTGTTCTCTTTCTGAATAATAACTGACCTCAGGGAGTAGAGGTATGGGAATCTTTCACCCTGTCCTGTTGATTCATGAGTAAATTCCCTTCTACCATACAATTAGCCCCAGTAACCCTAAGAAATCAACATATATATTCCACACTGACATGGTCTCCTTCTTTCCTTGAAATTAAAAACCTTCCCATTATGGTATATAATAGTGAATGCCATCACTTGGATGGTTCCATCTTTTTAGATTTATTCCCTCTGAAATGGAGACAGGAGAATCTCAGGAAAATCCTCTTAGAATTGAGTTTCATTAGCCCAGTCTCGAACCAAAAAGGTGCAGAGAGGTTAAGGGAGTTGCCCAGGGTCATGCCAATTATATCAAAGGCAGGATTTAAGCTCAGGTCTTCTTGACTCTAAGCAATGGACACAGAACTACAACTCAGCCAATGAGACAGTAAGATTCCTTCATAGGATCCTATTAAACTAGAGGTTTTATCTTCTATCTTCTCTAACCTTGATGCACACACACACACACACACACACACACACACACACACACATTCAACCAACATTGATCAACTCTGGTGTGCTTCACCTTACATCTTGGGTTTTTATGGGGTGGTTGTAGGTGTGGAATGATTTTATGAGATACCTCATGTTACAAGTAGGAACAGTGCTTGGGAGGCCTGGAGGTTTGGGTACAACAGGCAAGTGACCACTTCTCTGAGACCCTAGAGCAACAAGCCAAGGGTCAGACTCCTGAGCTTTTATGCAAGAAACTTGGGAGAGTGCTCTCTGTACTCCAAGAGCAGGGTTCAACTTTAAAAGTCACGAAATGGGCTGAAAAATCTGCAAAAAGGAAAGCCCTGATATTAGAGAAGTTACTGTGGCAACAGAAAACATGAAAACACAAACTCAGAACTATATGCAAAAACCTCAAAGAGAAATACCTTAAACCCTAAAAAAAAGCTCCTAGAAGAGATAAAAAAAATTACAAATCATATTCGAGATAGTCACCAGCTTGGTAAAGGAAGCAGAAAAAAAGATGAAAAGAAGTATAAAAATCACCTGAAGGAAGCAATTCCATAAAAAGTAGAATTGGTTAAATGGTAAAAATACAAAAGCAAACTAAGAAAATAATTCCTTAAAAATTAGAATTGAGCATGTGAAAAGCTAATTTAATCACACTGAGACAACAAAAACTAATCAAGCAAAATCAAAACAATGAAAAAATGCAATATGTAAATAAAATGCTTCACTGGAAAACCCAACTGACCTGTAAAATAGAAGCAGGGGAGATAATTTCAGAATTATTGGACTACATGATTAAAAGAGCCTGAAGAGCATCTTTCCAGAAATTACCAAGAAACACTATACTGATACCTTAGAAACCAGATAGTAAAATAGATAGTGAAAGAATCTTCTGATCACATACCAAGAAATACCCAAATCAAATTTCTTAGCAATATTATAGTCAAATTCCAGATCTCTCAGGTCAAGGAGAAAATAATTTTTTTTTCATCAAGAAAGAACAAGTTCAGATATCAATGAGGCACAGCCAGGATTATAAGAATTTGATAACTTCTACATTAAAGGATCAGAAGGCTTGGAGTATGATATTCTGGGAGGTAAAGGAATTTGAAATATAAGCAAGAATGATCTTTTAGTAAAAAAAAGTGAGGGACACTGAAACGTTGCTGTTGAAAAGACCATAGCTAAACAGAAAATTCAATTTTCAAATTTAAAATAGAAGAGAAGCAGTTAAAGGTAAACCAGAAAGTAAAAGTGCACTAAGATTAAACTGTTTTCCTTGTAACTCATTAGAAATGTATCTCTGTTTGGGCAATTTGAAAGACTATACACAGAGGGTATGGGTAAAAATTGACGTTGAGGTAATGATATAAAAAATTAAGGACTGAGAAGGAGAATTGCACTGGGAGAAGAAGGAAGAGAGAGGAAAAATGGAATAAATTATATTACACTGAAAGATTCCAAAGACCTTTGACAGTGGAGGGAAAGAAGGGAAGTAGATGAACCTTGCTTGAAACTTATTCTCATTAAATTCGGGTCAAAGAGAGAATAACCTATACATTTAGTGATGTACAGAAATTTATCTTTCCCTATAAGGAAATAAAAGGGGATGGGGGCACAAAACTATATTCTCCTAAAAGTTACCCCAGACAAAGTAATTTCAATACTAATATCGATAATCAATTTAAACATTTGCATCAAATGGCTAAGAAGACCATGAGAGATGATACCGTGACAAGCTCATGAATTGTATGTGAGTGAGGGTGTGCTGTGCTAAGTCACCAGCATCACTTTCTCTTATGGAGCCCTCTGGGTCCAGTGACTAGATATAGATCAGGACAAGAGGAGATGGCCCTGGGTGCAAGGCACAGTGGATTGAGTACTGGCCTTGGAGTCAGAAGAACAGGAGTTTGAATCTACCCTCAGGCACTGGACATTTACTAACTGTGTGACCTTAGGCAAGTCACTTAACCCTAATTGTCTCACATCCAGGGCCATATCCAGTTGTTCTGATTCATATCTGGTCCCTGGACACAGTTGACTAGGGAGGAGAAAGTGAGGTTTGTGACTTAGCATAGCCCCCCCACACTCCAAGCCAATTCATGTGCTTGCCATGACATCACTGCCCTGATGTCATGATTTTCTTTGATAACAAAGGACAAACATATTTATCATCATCATCGTGCACCAAATGGTGTAACGTTCATACTTTTACAGGGGGAAATTCACAGTAAATCTATACTAGTGAGGAACCTCAAAGTTTCCCTCTCAGACCTAGATTAATCTAATCACAAAATAAACAAGAAACAATTTAAGGAGGTGATTAGAATTTTAGAAAAGTCCAATATGATAGATTTCTGGAGAAACTGAATGGTATATAAAAAAGAATAGAATTACATGACACTCAAACAAAAACTAACTTTGCATTAGTACAGAAAAACCTCACAATCAATACAGAAACATAAAAATATTAACTGCAATAATAATTATATTTAAGAAAGGGTCATGGAGAGAGATTAAAAAAGTAATTAAAATGAAATAGTTTAGGAAGTCAAAGAGGAAATCATAGAAACAATCATTTTATCAAAGAGAATGAGAACAATGAGATAACAAAACAAAATTTATGGGACCCAGCCAAAGCTCTACTGAGGGGAAATTTTATATCTCTACAGGCTTACATCAATAACATAGAAAAAGAGCAGATTAATGAATTGGGCATGCAACTAAGGAAAAGTTATAAAATAATAAAATTAATATTACTTCATTAAACAATAAATTAAAAATCCCCAAAATCAGAGGGAACTAAAATACTGAAAGAAAACCATCAAAATAAGAAATCAAACCAAGAGCTTGTTTTTATGGGGGAGGGGTGGAATTTAAAAGAAAATCTATTGGTTAACTTGATTTAAAAAAAAGAAAGAAAAAAATCGAATTACTAGTGTCAAAAATGAAAAAGGTAAATTCACTATCTATGAAGAGGAAATGAAAGCAACAATTAGGATCTATTTTGCCCAACTGTATACCAATAAATCAGACAACCTAAGTAAAATGGAAAAATATGTACAAAAATATAAAAGCACAGATCAACAGAAGAGGAAATAGGATACTTCATTTCATTTTAGAAAAGAAAATTGAGCAAGCTATCAATGAAATTCCCAGATAAAATCCCTCAGAAAAGATGAATTCACAAGTGAATACTACCAAAAATTTAAAGAACAAATAATTCCAATATGGTATTAAACTATTTGGAAAAGCAGGGGCAAAGGGAAGCCTGCAAAATTCATTTTATGACACAAATATAGTTCAGAGACCAAAACCACAAAGAATCAAAACAAAAAAAATTATAGATCCATTCCCCTAAACAGATATTGTTGCAAAAATATTAAATAAAATACTAGCAAAGAGATTACAGCAATATATATTACTAGGTCTATACACTATGACCATGTGGAATTTATACCAGGAATTCAAAGTTCATTTAATATTAGGAAAACTATCAGATGCATAAGGGATCATATTAGTAATAAAATCAATAGAAATCAAATTATTTTCTTAAGAGAGGCAGAAAAAACTTTTGCCATAATATAGCACCTCTTCCTACTAAAAACATGGGAAAAGAGGAACTTTGCTTAAAATGATATACAATGTCTCCCTAAAACCACTGGTAAGCATTATCTATAATAAGGATAAGCTAAAGTCTTCCCAATAAAATAAGGTATGAAGCAAAAATTTCCATTTATCACCACTGTTATTATCAATTGTACTGGATGTGTTAACTTTGGCAATAAGGGGAAAAAAACAATGGAAGAGATTAGAAGAGGCAATGAGGGAAATAAAAACTATCCAATTAAACACCAAGATGTAAATCTTAAATCAATGATGAGAGTATGAAAAATTTTTTAAAAACCTAAAAAATATAAGTAGAATTTGGTTATATGAAAATATTAACAAAATACATAAACCATTGGTTACTTTGATCAACAAAAAATTAGAAAACCTAATTACTAGTCTCAAAAATGAAAAGGTAAATGTATAACCAATGAAGATGAAATTAAAGCAATGAGTAGGAGTTATTTGACTAACGTAGATGCTAGCAAAACTGACCATCTATGTGAAATGGATGAATACTGAACAAAATATCAACTGTCCATGTTAACAGAAGACAACATAGAATATTCATATAACTTTCTGTCAACAAATGATTTTGAACAAGGTATGAAGGAGTTCTCAGAGAAAAAATCCACAGCACCTGAAGGATTTTAAAGTGAATTCTATCAAACATTTAAAAAGCATTTCATCCCCCTATATTTAGCATGATTGCATATGTAGAACCTATACTATATTGCTTTCTGTCAGGGGGAAAGGGGAGGGAAGAGAAGGAGAAAGAAAAACATAAAAGTCAAAACTGTAAAAAAACGATTTGCAAAAGTTCCTGTTGCATGTTGTAGAAACACAAAAAAAATTTTAAAAACACCATTTCATCTCAATATTACATAAACTATTTTCAAAAATAGGTTAGGAAGGAGTTCTATCACATTCCTTTTATGGCAAAATATGATTTTCATGCCCAAACCAGGTGTGGGAGCAATTACACATTAATACATTGTCAGTAGAGATATGAAATGACACATCCATTTTTTTAAAATCAATTTACTATAGCAGATTTTATTCTCTGTTAGTTGATTAAACTACTTTTCCCAACCCAATTTCTCTTGGTTTTGTTTCTGCAAATGCATTTTAATTTTATGTAATTCAAGATCTATTTTATCTTTTATGAATAATTCTAATCTTCAGTTTAGAATTCTACTTATAATTGTGAAAGGCACCTCCTTTCATTCTCTTGATCTCATACCAGTGTTGTTTTTTTTAAACAGAAAGTTAAGAATGCATTTGAACTTATCATAAAAATAAGAACTGGTAAGTTTTCTGCCAAACATATACAGTAAGTTTTCCTAGTAGTTTTTGTCAAATAAGAAGGGCATGGTTTTAACAGTAGGGACTGAATGACTAGCATCAACCTTCAAAGATACTACAAGGTATAAGAGTGCTGTTAAGCGATTCATAAGGTGAAATAATCAAAGCAACTCATTCTGAATTGAGAAAAAGTGAGTCTGGAAGAAAACATATAGGCCCACATCATAAGAAAGTTTCATTCTAGTATTGGGAGTTTGGGCTTAATAATGAAATGATTTTGGAAAAAATTATAATGCTCGATATCCAGTTTCAAGTAGCATGCTTTCCGCATCAAGCCTGCTGTTCTCAACATAAGGTTGGTATAACCACATAGATAAGTAGCTTAAAATGAGATCCTGGTTTGTAATACTACAATGATGCGTTTGAGGAGTATTTCCTTCTTGTACATTTCTGAAAGTTTATGGGAAACTTCATAGAAATAGGCTGTAGGCCATGTATGGAAAAGAGGTGTTTGATAATTTCCATTTCCACGATGGTAATTTTCTAGTTTACAAATTCCTTTACTGGTGGATGTTAACTTTTCCATTTTTATCTGTATCATAGCCAAGTTTTCCAAAGTGTCATGAAGCTCCTTGCACAGCATCTCAAGTTCTTCATTATATTTTGGATGTACTTTTGAGGATGAAAACCAGAAGCAATACTGTTGCATTCCAATTCTACCTTGTCTTCAGAATGTGCACTGATTTTGATGTTTCCTATTTTGTTTGCAACAGAAAATCCTATATTGCTGAGAGCTTCCCATTTCGATAATAAATTATGCCAATCTGCAGCATTGTCCTTAATTTTTCTTGCACTGACAGATAAGACAGTCCTCTTGGGAGTAACCACGCCAGAGTTCTCCACATCCATAACTTTGGTGCCCAAGATCCAGGACGTAGGCGACACATCCATTTTGAAAAATAATTTAGAATTATGCACAGTGACAAATACTTTCCTAAGCTTTATTGCACTATACTACCAGACAGCCATCAATAAGAAAAAAAAAATTTCCTATATACTCCAAAATATTTATATGAGCATTTTTTTGGGACAGCTATTAATTGGAAACAAAGTAGATGCCCATCCACAATCAAATAAGGAATAAACAAGGCTAAACAAGGAATGAAATATGAATGCCCTGGAGTACTATTCCAATACTGTAAGAAATAATGTGTTTGGGCACTATCCCATCAAGCTATAATGGAAGCTAAGTGGGTGGGCTCCTGTACAGTCTGTACTCATCATCTTTTGTCATGAGTTGGACCCTGGAAGCTACGGATCTCTGAATGCACCCCCCACCACAGTCCAGATAACCCCATAGCAGAAGTGCTGACACTGGCAGTCCCTGGGACTGGAGAAGTAGGAGGCAGCCCATCACAGTCAGTATCAACTCATAGTGACTTCTACTGATGATTATCCTTTGTGGCAAGATGTTCCAAAACCAAATTCACATCTTTGGATCGAGAAGATATTTTACTACTACAAACATTTAACAGGGTTTTCTGCATGTTGTGCTGTCCCCACAAAGACTATTTTACAAAGAAAATGAAGTAATGATAATTAGAATCTTTCCATATGGTGCAATTTGGTTTATGTTCTTTGTCCATTATACAAAGTTAATTACCATAAAACTTGCGATTTCTGTACATAGACTTCATATACATATATGTTTTACTTTTATATTGGCAATTGGGTTGAGAGAGAAATGTGAATAGGTTAAGTGAACTTGAAAATTACTTTGTTATTGCAAGCCCCAGCTGTTGGGAGTACTTGATTTTTTTTTTAAGCCCGAAATCAGAAGTGCTTCTTGTCATTTTTTTGAAATGATAATTTTGGGGTGGAGGTAAATGAAATATATCTTTAGATCAACTCTAGATGTTTTACTATGTTAATCAGTTTAATTAAAATAATTTAAAGGTCAGAGAAACTGGTGAGATTCAATGGTACCCATTCCAGGTTTTGTGAGATTTACTCTTAGTTTTATCACATTCTTCTGAGCTTTTTTTTAGTAATCATGGCAAGAAAAATATCCCAGCCTTATGCTGAACTTAATGAAAAACTATATTGCATTTTAAAATGACCAGGGTTCATTTTATTTTCTGATTCAGATGTAAAATTTTTGATTATTGAAGCAAGATTGTATGTTGAATTCTTTTTCTTTGCCCACTTGAGTAAACTTAAAGGTATTATAGAAAAGTACTCTAATACTATGGGATATTTTACATAACTTTTTATAAACAACAACCTATTCCTAACAGACAGTTAGAAGGCATAAGTGTAAACCTACTGATCTCAAAAAACAAACCAGCCCTGACAGATTTTATTTATAGAAGTGGATCGTATGATGATTTCTGTTGCACAAGATATGCAGGGGTAGACTGTCAACATCTTCATTATTGTCAATATATGGATCAAAGGGAATACACTGTTCTTGTATTTACAATAGAATGATATGTGCACTAATATGTTACTGTATCAAAATGTTTTTCCACGAGAGAGATCATTTTTGTTGTGTAAATTTATTTAATGGAGACCTTAAAAATGATTTCTAGTGATCTCTTGTTTAAAGGCAAGCTAGTTAAAAATCCTAGGATTCATTCTTTCTAACCACTTTAGTGTCATTTTTATTTATAGTAAGTATCATTTTAAAGGATGATACATGGTATTATTGCATTGACATAAGACAGAAAATTAGTGAAAATCATTATTAGGCTTCTGTTTGTTTTGGGTTAAGACAAAACATTTCTAGTATGGTCTTTGTAAATTAATGAATTTTGGGAAAAATCAAGTAAATTGGGTTGATTTTGTGTGGGTGACAGTAATATTTTTGTTTTTGCATGTCTTGTATAAATAGATCCAATCGTCCTTATGTCTTTTTGTGTGTTTGTGTTTGTGTGTGTGTGTGTGTGTGTGTGTGCGCGCGCGCACGCGCGTGCGCACGCTCCCGCGCACACACACCAATGTGTGAGTGTATGTATTGGGAACCTGGGTGTGGCTGGCCCTCTATGGCAATGCCTATCTGGGACTTCCTGTCTGTCTAGGCCTTTGCCTGGGGGTCTGGGGCTTAGGGGATGGGGAATTGGGATGGGTGGGGTCTGTAGAGACTAATAGGGACCAGCCTTGGGGGACACTCCCTCTCCTCCTCATTTGAATGTTTCTTTCTTCTATCCTAGGTCTTAGGACATCCTTTTGGACACCAAGAGAAACTAATTGGGGAGGGGGATGGTCTCCAAGAAAAGTTTGGTTTGGTTAGGGCAGGGGAAGAAAAGGAAGATAAGAAGAAGAAAGGGAGGGGCTGACTAAGGACCAGAGAGGGGGCACTTATCTCCCAGCCCCTTAGGCACTTGCAGGACTCTCAGGCATGGTCAGTCTGGGAGATGGGGGGAAATGGGAGTAAAAAATGGGAAGTATGGAGGGGAAAAGCAAGGAAAGCAGTTAGGGACCTCCCTAACCTCCAACTGCTCCCCACTCCCTTACATCCTCTGGCAGAGATATAGAAGGCTTACACTCAATAGAACTGGAGAGGGGGTGAGTACAGTGAAGGGCAGTGCTTGTATCTCTCAGAATACTGGGGCTGGGCGAAGATAGAGTGGGGATTCTATGACCTCAGGCCCAGAATAGTGGGGAGACCCTCCAGTCATTGCTCTTAGCACCCATCATCCAGCCCTGGTGAGGGGTAGGATCTAGCCCTGACCAGGTTCCCAGAAGTCAGCCTACCCAGGATTGGGGCTGGGGGACAGCAGTTGAGCTCAGCTTGAGGTGGTTGAGGGTGGACCCCTTTGTGGAAACTCTGAGAGGTAGGCTTAGGATGGGGAAGGGGAGCTCTGAGATAAGGTATCTTGAGCTACCCAAAAGGAAGAGCATATAAACTGCAGCAGCAACTGTGAACCACCAGCTCTTGAACAGGCCTTGGACAGTGCACAGCCCCCCAGGGCAGAGGAGGAGAGGGCTGGTCTCAGAAAGGGTGGGGACATAACCGCCTTTTTTCAGGCCAGAGGAGACAAAGAAGGGGGAGAGGCAAGGAGAGACAGGGGTGAACTCAGGTACCAACCTCATGTCTACCCACTTTATTTATGTGTGGAAACACTGTTCTAAATTCTACAAAATGTAAACCTAAGAGGGAACTACAGCTTCTTTTTTGACTCAGTTTCCTCTACCAAATGACTTCATAAATTTCTTTCTAAAATTATTTCAGATTTTGGGCTTTATTCTCCCCAAAACCAGGCACCATGACACTATGAACAGGCACACTAGTGACCCATCTGGATTTGGAGTCACAAAACCTAGACTGGAGTTCTGTTTTATTCATTGTGTGACCACTTGATAGTCACTTAAATTCTCTAAACTTCAATTTTTATATCTGTAAAATGGGGGTGATAATACCTATGCTAAGTAAATTACAGAGTCATTGTAAGGTTCAAATGGTATGTTTGCTAATTCTTTTTCAAGCCATGACATACTATAAAGTGTTTACTATTATTAGAATTCTTATTCATCTCTGTTATTATTTTTTTTGAGTTTACATATTGTGGTATTGACTCTTTTCAATGTTCTTTGTGTAAGGATGGATGTTCACCCATCTGCTGCAGGTTCCATGGATCCATATTTTTTTGCTTACACAGCAGTAGGGTTAGTGACTTGTCCAAATTCACATAGCTAAGTCATTATGTGTCTGAGACCAGATTTGAACTTAGGTACTCCTGACTCCAGGGCTGGTGCTCTATCCACTGTGCCACTTAGCGAACCCTCCATGGATACATCTTAAGAACAATTGTAGGAGAAGAGGCTGTAGGAATTAATACTCCTTATGCTGCCCCCACATGATTTTCAGGTTTTCCCCTAGGTCTCTATATGTTGAAAGCTTTTCAGCCATGCAGCTTAGCGATTAGGACTACTCAGTATGCTATTAAACACACTGTTCTTGAATTTTAATGGATCAAAGTTATGATTAGGAGATGAAGGCAAAAATTTTGTTCCATGACAGTTTTTCTAGATCCAATACAATTTAGTCTTAAATTCTCCAGTAAATACTGAAGTCACTATTTGTAATATGAACATTTGTCATCTGTTCCCTTTTATAAAGTTTTTTGTTTTTTGTTTTTTTGCAAAGCAAATGGGATTAAGTGGCTTGCCCAAGACCACATAGCTAGGTAATTATTAAGTGTCTGAGGTCAGATTTGAACTCACGTACTCCTGACTCCAGGGCCAGTGCGGTATCCACTGCACCACCTAGCCACTCCCATCTCTTGACTTTTGAAAAGTAGTGAGATTCTGATGGATAATTTCAGTCACCAGTTCAAGTTTTGCTAAGTATTTATTAGATTTTCATGTTTTCCAATCTGCATTGCAGTGTGGCTCAGTTTCATTTCCTTCTGTATTGTTGTGCTGACTGATAAATCTGGGTTTATTAAGGACAATCTTTCTATAATTTTTGCTGGCAATGAACTGATGTGAGATTTTCATCAGAAATGGCCTCCATTTCTTTTTGTAAATTTTATTTATTTAAAGCACTGGGGTTAAGTGACTTGCCCAAGGTCACACAGCTAGGTGTTAAGTGTCTGGGGTCAAATTTGACCTCCAGTCCTTCTGACTCCAGTGTCAATCTACTGCACCACCTAGATGACCTGGATGGCCTCCATTTTTAAAGACAAAGGCTTATGATGAGCATGTGTTCAATGGATCCCTGTACAAACATTATTGGTTGAATGTATGTGGAATATCATCTTTGGAGTACCTTTGGGTTTCATTGTTGGTCTTTGCTATTTTATAGGATTCTTCCAAAGTCTGACCACTTTCAGTTAAATGGGACAAATCCTGGGGTTAGTATCTATTTACTTTTTGTAACTTCCTTTTACTATTTCTAAATGAAGTGTGCCATCTTTTCTGTTTCAAAAGTAGTTCTGTTGGTTTTAAACTTGTATAAAATGTACTTTAACAACAACCTTCAATCCTCTCCCTTTTTTTTACTGATGATCTCTGTTTCATGATTAGCTAGATTTTGGTTAGGATATTTTCCAAGTCTTTTCTTTTTTGTAAATAGAGGAGTAGGTCTATTACCACCAGGCCATATCTAAGAAGGTGGCTATTTTAAGAACATCAACTGGTAGGGGAAATGGGAAGCAGGAAATACTCCCCTTGATTTGGCAGAGGGTTCCAAGGAATGGGTGGATGACTCTGGGAGTCAGAGGCCTGGTTATAGCTGATCCAATATTTGGTGGTTCAGATCATATAAAACATGAACTATTTGGAGCTCCAGCTTAAAAAGGTCTCTAAGCCTGCTTAGGAGACACCTCAGACTTTTGTTTAACCAGGTAGACTCCTTAAGGAGCAGACAGTAGGGATTTTCACCAAATCCAAGGCCTTAGTCTGTAACCAGGAACTACCTCCTGAGTTTAGTTTCCATATTAGTTTGTACTGGGGATATCTCCTCCATTAAGAAAGGGTTCAGTTGGTTTCTTTAAAGGGCCTCAATAAAAAAATTTTAAGTTAGGCGTTAGCTACTCCTACCACTGTGAATTTGCAAAAGCTGGAATACTTAAAAAATAAACACATAAGTATATAGAGGACTATCTACATTGTTATACAGCACCCTTGGAGCAGGACTGGGACTTTTGCCAGTGGCACAGACTGTAAATTCATATTCCAGCTTCTGGAGTTTACCCTTTCAAATTTCTTTATGCATACACCTGGTAAATGTGCTCCAGATGCAGCAGATGCCAGCCATGCTGAAATGGAAACATCTGGGAAGGGGAATCTGGGTTGCTTAAGACAGCCACAGGTCTTGGTGAAGTAATGGGAAGGCAATCAATATCAAAGCCTTCATTGTGAGAATCCTGTAACTGGGTCTAGCAAAATCACACATATATCCTTCCCAGCCCACCAACCTTTCCATGCTTTAGATCATACAAATTCAAGAGATTTCACTCCAATTCAATGAGAATAGAAGAAAGGGGTTTTTTTTTCTCTTTTTTCTTTTTTCTGCAAGGCAAATGGGGTTAAGTGGCTTGCCCAAGGCCACACAGCTAGGTAATTATTAAGTGTCTGAGACCGGATTTGAACCGAGGTATTCTTAACTGCAGGGCCAGTGCTTTATCCACTGTGCCACTGCACCACGTAGCCACCCCAGAAGAAAGGCTTTTACCCACATTATTTCATTTCAGTTTATTCAGCAACTGAACATACTATTACCCTCCTAGTTAGTTTTACTACAAAGTTATAATAATCTCTCTTTTGATTTTCAGAATTTCTAATTTGATTTTTAATTGAATTTTAATTTGTTCATTGTCTAGATTTATTAGTTGCATGACCAATTTTTTAGTTGCATGGTCTTCTTTCTCTGTTTTATTTCATATAGGCATTTAGAGGTATGAAATTTTTCCTCAGATTTGCTTTGGATGCATTTCATTAGTTTTGGTATGTTGCCTCATTATTTAATTCTCTTTGATGAAATTATATTTCTTTCTTTCATCGGAAGAGGAAATGACATGCACAATCAGTTGAGTTTAGATATTTATATTACTATACAGCTGAATGGGAGGAGAATGGGGAAATGAAAGGAAGGACAAGCTGATAGGAAGGAGAGCAAAAGCAAGAGGGAAATGGAAAAAGAAAAAGAGGGACTGATAGAAGGGAAGGAGGTGTTGGTTAGAAGCACAACACTAATGAGAAGGGAATAGGTGAAAGGAGAGAAAAGCATAAATTGGTGATGGGGGGAATAGGATAGAGGGAAATCGAGTTAGCAATCATAACTGTAAATGTGAATGGAAAACTATGTGCTTCCCATAAGCAGATAGCCCTGTGGATTGAAAACCAGAATCCTACAATATGTTGTTTACAAGGAAGATATCTGAAGCAGAGAGATACACACAGAGTAAAGGTAAAAGCAGACTATAATATGATTCAGTTGAAGTAAAAGTATAGGTAGCAATCCTGATCTAAGACAAGGCAAAATAAAAGTAGATGTGATTAAAAGAGATAGGAGGAAACTGCATCTTTTAAAAATTATTTCATTTTATTTTTTTATTGAACTACAGGTAATTATAATTTTCAACATTAATTATTTGTAAGATATTGAGTTGCATATTTTATCATTTCCTTCTATATATCTACCCTCACCCAAACAAAAAAGTGATCTGATATATAATATACATGTACATACATGTTAAACTCATTTCCATATTAGTCATGTTGTGAAAAAAGAAGCAGAACAAAAGGGAAAAATCTATGAGAAAGAAAAAAAAAACAAAAAAGAAGTGAAAATCATATGTTTTGGTTTGTCAATCAGAATTGTTAGTGTTTTCTTTGCATGTGGAAGGCATTTTCCATCAGAGGACTTTTAGAAGTGTTTTTGATCCCTGTATCGTTGAGATGAGTTGCCTTATAGTTGATCTTCACACACTGTAGCTTTTGCTGTGTACATGGTTTTGTTCTCACTTCACTCAACATCAGTCCATGTAAGTCTCTCCATGTTTTCCAGAAATTCCCCTCTTCATGATTTCTTACAAAAAATGACAAGCAGTATCAATATAAAACCATCAGTAAGCACCATATGCAATGGGAATAAGCTAGAAGAATTCTCAATAAGATCATGGGTGAAACAAGGATGTCTATTATCATTACTAATAATTAATATTTTATTAGATCTGTTACCTTTAATAATAAGAGAAGAAAAAGATTTAAAAATAAGAATAAGAAAAATAGAAACAAAACTCTCACTCTTTGCAGATCATATGATACTAAGAGAATCCTAGAGAATCCACTAAAAAAATTCTTGAAAAAACAAACAACTATAATAAAGTTACAGGATATAAAATAAACCTACATAAATCATCAACATTTCTTTTTTTTAGTTTTTGCAAGGCAATGGAGTTAAGTGGCTTGCCCAAGGCCACACAGCTAGGTAATTAGTAAGTATCTGAAGCCGGATTTGAACTCAGGTACTACTGACTCCAGGGCTGGTGCTGTATCCACTGCACCACCTAGCTGCCCCAATATTTCTATACTTTATCAACAAAACCCAGGTGCAAAAGATATAAAGAGAAATTTCATTCCAAACGACTAAAGACAACATAAAATATTTCTGAATTTTCCTACCAAGACAAACCCAGGTACTATATGAATAAATTACAAAATACTTTTCACATAGATCAAAATAATTGGGAAAATATAACTTGCTCATCAGTTGATTGAGCTAATATAATAAAATCACAATTTCACATAAATTCATCTATTTATTCAGTGCCTTGTCTATTAAACTACACAAAAGATATTTTATAGAGCTAGAAAAAATAATAAAATTCATCTGGGAGAACAAATGATCAAGAATATCAAGGAAATTAATGAAAAAAATGAAAGGGAAATTGTTCTATGTGTACCCAATTTAAAACTATGTCATAAAGCAGCAGGTATCAAAACATTTGATACTGACTAAAACAATAGAGTGGTGGATCAATAGAATAGATTAGGTTCACAAGACACACTAATAAATAACTATACTAATCTACTATTTCATAAATCCAAGGACTCCATCTTCTGGAATAAGAAATCACTGCCAGTAAATCTGGAAAACAATATGGCAGCAACTAAAAATCTCATACTATATACAGAGAAAAGGTCAAAATGGGTACATGATTAAGACATAACAGGTAATATCATAAGCCATTAGATGGACAATGAATTGTTAGATTTATGGAGAGGTGAATTTAAAAAGAAAAACAGAGATAGTGAAGATCATGAAATACAAAATGAATCATTTCCATTATATTAAATTGAAAAATTTGTGCATAAATAAAAACAATCCAGCAAAGATTAGAAGGAAAGCTGAAAGTTGTGAAATGATTTTTAAAACAAATATTTCTGATAAAGGTCTCATTTCCAAAATATACAGAGAACTGAATCAAATTTATAAGAATTCAAGTAATTCCCCAATTGGTCAAAGGATATGAACAGTTTTCAGATGAAGAAATTGAATCTCTCTGTGTCATTTAAAAATACTCTAAATCATTATTTCTCAGAGCTATTCAAATTAAAACAGTTCTGAGGTACCACCTCACACCTTTCAGATTGGCTAATTTGAGGGAAAGTGGAAATGTTAACTGTTGGAAGGGATGTAGGAATAAAAGGACACTAATATACTTTTGATGGAGCTGTGAATTGATCCAACAATTCTGGAAAGTAATTTGGATCTGTACCTAAGGGCCAATAAAACTACTTTGATCCAGCAATACCACTACTATATATGTATCTCAAAGAGATCACAAAAGGGGAAAAACCCATATATACAGTAATATTCATAGGAGCTCCTTTTGTGGTGGCAAAGAATTTGAAAATCAAGGGATTCCCATCAATGGCTGAATAAATTATGCTATATGAATGTAATTAATGCTCTATAAGAAAAAAATGATCAGGCAGATTTCAAAAAAGCCTGGAAAATTTTATATGAACTGATGCTGAGAGAAGTGTGTAGAACCAGGAGACCCTTGTATACCTTAACAGGAACAGTGTATGGTGATCAGTTTTATGGACTTAGCTCTTCTCAGCAGTACAGTGTTCAAACACAGTTCTAAACGACCTGTAATGGAAAATGTCATCCATATCCAGAAAAAGTACTTTAGAATTTAAATGCAGATGAAATCATACTCTCTTCACTTTTTTAAATGTCTGTTTTGCTTTTCCCTTCTTGTAGTTTTTTGCCTTTGTTCTGATTCTTCTTTCACAGCATGACCAATATGGAAATAAGTGTAAAATCTTTGCATGTATAACATATCAGATTACTTTCTATCCTAGGATAGGGAGAGGGAAGGTTTCTACATTTAATTTGAAACACTCATTAAATTAAAAAATACATTACTTTATAAACACATAAGCAGAAATTTCAAATTATTTTTGCTACTGGACATCTCTGAATGGAGAACTCTCTTCCCCAGGAAACAGGCTGGTAAAGTACTGGAAGACTTCTCTTGAACTGATATCCCTTTGTGACTGAGAGTTTTATGAGGGATGGATCTGTACTCTAAGTAGCTAGAAAAATTTTAGAGATACCTTAAGGACTCACTACCAGGAAGGCATCATCTCTTAGGGGCCTCATGAGTGAGTGAGAGAATACTGTTACTGCTCTGAGCAAAAGCAAACTGGAGACTCAAGGGTGCTGATAATATGTACAAAATTCTGTGTGGTGGAGAGAGAGATGTTTATAGTGGAGTATCCTAGGGACCTCTCCTTGACCCCAAGCTGTATCACACATTGAATTTACTTGAATGAAGGTATAGAAGGTAAACTAGTCATATTTGCAAATCACACTAAGAATGGATAACTAATATTTTTCATGACAGAGACAGGACCCAAAATATGTTATCAGTCTAAAATAATAGACCAAATCTGGTGAGAAGATGAAGTGCAATAAAGTCTCATACTTGATGCCAGCAAGTCAACTTCAAAAGGAAAGAAAGAAGGAAGAATGGCTAAAGCAGCAATTTCGATGAAAAACCCCTTGGTGGATGGGATTTAGTGAACTATAAACTCACAGACAGTCAACTTTGTGCTGTGATCACCAAAAAAGAACCTAATATTATGTTAGACGTTTAACTAAAGAAAGGGTGCAGAGCATAGGACAGGGAAATCATAGTTCTATTGTATTGCTCCTCAGTCTCACCATGGCAGGAATATTGCATACACATCAATGTGACAAAATAATGGAAAGACTTTGATGAGCTTGAAAGTGTACAAAGAAAAGTCACCCAGATGGTGAAGGGCCTCAAGTCCTGCCACATGAGAAGTCATTTGAAGGAACTGGGGTTGTTTAACCTAGTGAAGAGAAGATTTAATGGAAAAATGTCATTTGAAAGGTTGTCTCAAGAAAGTGGGATTAGTCTTGCTCCACTTGATTCCAGAAGGCAGAACTGAGCACAGTGGGTGGATGGTTCCCAATAATTCCGAAATGGTGACTTGGGAGGGATAGTGGAGATCAAGTGATGGCCGATTGTCAACTTGTTAGGGATACTATAGAAGGAATTCTTGTTCAAGTATGGGATGGAACAGATAGCCTTTGAGGTTCCTTCTTAGGTTAAGAGTCTATGATTCTGAACAACACTGGGGAATGCCTTCCTTCTTAGGGGGGGGAGTGGTATAGTGGAAGGAGTAGAGAACTGAGTGAATTCTGCTTTGTGCTTTTTAATCATCTCTCTTCATCACATCACTTCATCTCTCCATGTCTCAAGTCTCTCATCTGTAAAATGGGCTAATAATACTTCTGGTATCCACTTCATAAGCTTTCATAAGAAATTGGGAGGCATGATTCTTATCCTCTCTTTTTCCTTGTCATTACTTCCAGAGTCCCCAGGGGGATGGAGGTCGAAGATCAATTCTTTTCAGCAAATTTCAGCTCCTGTCACCAGTGCTCTTTTGGCGATTTTCTTAAACTGCACCAGATTTTGTATCCAGGTGTCTGAACACTTCAGTGATGTTTACAGCACTTGTATATCACTGTGATCAGAGGGAACCAAGGCATCCTGGTAAGTTAGGAAGACCAGGATCCTGGCTCTCACTTTGCAAGCTCACTTTGCTTCTCTGTTCCCTTGCCTATTGGATCGTGATGAACAGATCTTTGCAATAAAGTAGCTATGATCACAAAGCTGCACAAAAATTAACATTTGCTCATTGCAATTTGACTTACATTATAAGGAAGAGTGGATATAATATATTCAAATTAGTAAATATAAGGTTTATGCAAAATAATTGTAGGTACTAATAAGTGATGGAATCAGGAAAGGCCTCTTCTAGGAAGTGGCTCCCAATTTGTGTTAGACCTGGAGTTTCTACAATGCAGAGATGAGGGAACATATTGCAAATAACAGATGGTATGTCTATGCATGGGAAACTAGTAGGCTAACTGGACTGGAACAGATAGTATTCAAGGGGGAGTAATGTGAAATAAATCTGGAAAGGGAGGCTGTAACTACCAGCTTGAGGATTTTGTATTTTTTTCTAAATAAAAATAGGCAATAGGAAGCCACTAAACATTTCTGAGAAGGGAGTGACATGGTCAGAGCTATATTTTCACCATATTAATTTATCAACTGTATGGAAAATGCATTAGAAAGGCTAGAGCCAGGTGAAGCCTTTGGAAAAGGACCATCTCTTAACTTGTCTTCCTTATAAATCTGGGTTTTCATGTAATAGATTTGTTTGAAATTAGGGCAATCTGTATTTAAGTTATGATTTTGAGAGGTAAAAGAGAACTATATTTGGGTAGAATAATCCAGCATAACCAGAGATTATTATACTAACTCTCTTTGAGAAGACATCTACACTCCCCTTCCTCTTCCTTTCTTCTTAATTCTCTGTAGTCTAATTTTTATCTTCTTCATTCAACTAGAAATTGTAATCTCCAAAGTTAGTGATGACCCCATAATTGTCAAATTTAATGACTCTTTTTTCAGTCTTCATCCTTCTTGACTTCTCTGCAGTCTTGGACACTGCTGGTCACTCTCTTTCTCTGACAATTCCTTCTTACTAGCTTTTTGTGACAGTGTCTTTCTTGATTCTCCTCCTGGCTACTCCTTTTCAGGGTCTTTTGCTGGATCTTCACTCAGTTTACAGTCTGTTAACTGTGGGTATCCCCCAGGGCTCTGTCTTGGGCTTTCTTTTCTCCTTTCTTTGTAATTTTTCATCTATTGATTTACAAATGTGCCTTTCCTGCCCTATCCTCTCTGTTGACCCACAGTCTTAAAACTACAAATGTCAATGGATCATCTTGAAATAGATGTCATATAGATATCTGAAAGTCAACATATCCCAAACTGAACTTATTATCTTCCCACCCCAAGAAATTCCTTCTTTCTAATTTCCTTGTTACTACTGAGGGCACTTCTATCTTTCCTGTAACTCAGGCTCACAATCTGGGTAATAGTTTTGATTTCTTTCTCTCTTATTGCACTCCTCACCCAGTCAAATCAATTGTCAAGGTCTGTAGATTCTAACTTTGTAACATCTCCTTTCTCTTTCCTGACACAGCCACCACCCTGGTGCAGGCACATATCACCTCAAGCCTTGAGTATTGTAATTCTGGTTGCATTCTTTGCTTCAAGTCTCTCCCCACTCCATTTAACCTTGTCAAAGTGATCTTCCTAAAGTGAAGATCTGGCTATGTCACTCTCCTCTCACTCAGTAAAATCTACTGGCTCCCTGTGATCTCTAGGGTGAAATAGAAAATCTTCCATTTGCCATTAAAACCTTTGAGAACCTGATTCCTACTTTTCCCATATTCTAATACTATGTATACTACAATTCAGTGACACGTACAACAAGTAGCTCCATCTTTCCTCTCTGGGGGTTTTCCAGGGATGTCCTGCAGACCTAGAGCATTCTCATCTTTACCTTCTGACTTCCTTCAAGTCTCAACTAATAGCCTACCCTCTACACAGGAAGATTTTCCTAGTCTCCCTCAGAGCTGGTGCCTTCTTTCTGTTGATTATCTCCACTTAATCTAGTCTATATGTTGTTTTTATGGAGTTAGTTACAGGTTTTTCTCCCATTAAAGTAAATTCGGTGAAAGCAGGGACTATATTTGTTTTTCTTTGTATCCTGAGCTTAGTGCCTGGGACATAGTAGGTGCTTGTTAACAAAAAGGATTATCTTCACTTCTCTCTTCTCTCTCAATCTGTCATTGTCTCTATCTCTGTCTCACTGTCTGAATCAGTCTCTATTACTCTCTCTTTTTCTGTGCCTTTCTACCCCTCTCCTTTCTCTTTCACTCTGCTTCCCTTTCTCTGTCTCTCTCCTCACTAATCTGTCTCTTGGCCTCTTTTCCTCTCTCTCTCTCATTCTCTGTCTTTGTTTCTTTGCATCTTTGTCTCTCCCCCTCTCCTTTCTCTTTTTCTCTTTCCCCTTGCCTTTCTCTCTCTTTTCCTCTTTATCTCCCTCTCTCTATTTCTCCTTTCTTTGTCTGTCTGTCTGTCTGTCTGTCTGTCTGTCTCTCTCTCTCTCTCTCTCTCTCTCTCTCTCTCTCTCGAGTTCGGTGAAGCTGGAATTTTCTTGTTAAAAGACCCTTTGCAGTGATCCCAGATGAATAAATGGAGGACAGCAACAAATGAGATGCCTTGATGACTGCCTTCCAAAGACTATATTTAGTTTAATGACTACATTGTCTAGTCAACAGTGAACCTGTTGGTTAACAATCTAAAGGGAGGTGGGCAGATAATAGTGACATTATAGCTAAGGATTTGAAAAGAACAAGCAGGGTCAGTTGAACAGCCTGTCATTACTAAAATCTGTTACCTTCAAATAGTTTTCAAGAAGGGTATGATTATAATGGGATGTAGGTGGTGGTGGTGGTGGTGGTGGGGACTTTTAAACTTTCCCAGCCTTGCAGGACTTTCTAATAGATGGAAAGCTTTTCTAAGTAGTATTCCTTCTCTAGGTCCATGCAAAGATACTTTAGCTTTCTTCTGTCATAGATCTGTGTAAGAGAATGTGAGCACTGATTGTGGAACTGGAGGGAGAATGGACCCATCTTCTTTGCTAGAGGAGAAAGTATGATCACCAAGAAGATAGTTGACAATCCCCTTTATTAGGGCATAAGATTGAGTCTCTCAGGCAAGTTCTATTACCACCTCACTATTGTTCATCTATTTTAGGTAGAATGCTAGGTTTGGAGTAAGGTTGATCTGTACTTACATTGTTCTTTGGCAGTGACTCTCATAAGGTCACTTACCTTCTCCAGGTCTCATTTTCCTTCTGTGTAAAACAAGAATAATAAGAGGGCCAACCTCACAAGGTTGTTCTTAAAATACTTTGCAAGCCTTATGGCACTAAGGAAATACCCACAATTGTCACTATTGGCACCCAAAAGACTTAACTCAATTGGAATTTCAGCCATAGTATTCAGGAAAACGATTGCAACTAAATCCTCACTCACTATTTGAATTTGTATACTCCACGGCTTACTGTTTTTTTTGAATTTATTAGCCCTGAACACCTTAGAAAATATTACCTTCATGAATGATTTCACAGGGTTCAAAACTTACTCAAACCTTTGATATTTAGTTCATAAATTTCCTTCAAAATAAAGATCACCCATATTTTTGTATTATTTTCTTTAAATATTTCTCTTTGGTAGTGGGTATTATATTCAGTGTCCTACCCAATTAATCAGTACATTGAAGACTGAAATTAATTCAGTGATGTCTCCCCTGCATACATTCTTGTCCTATATCAGATGATCTTTGGCATAATTAAGAGTTTCATAGGTAATTTTAAAAAAATATTTATTTTTTCCACTTCCATGCAAAGATAATTTTCAACATTCATCCTTTTGCAAGCTTTTGAGTTCCACATTTTTTCTGCCACCACACTCCCTACCTTCCCCCTTCCCATGACCATGAACAACAATGTAGGCTGTACATATACAATTGTGTTTGACATATTTCCAGAGTAGTTATGCTGTAAAAGAAAAAATTAGAACTTAGGGGAAATTTTCACAAGAAAGAAAACAAAAACATAATAGTAATTTAATATGGTATGCTTTGTTCTGCATTCAGACTCCATAGTTGTTTTTAAAATACGTCTGGATGTGGATGGCATTTTCCATAACAGTTCTCTCTGGATTGTCCTTGATCACTGAACTTTTTAGAGGAGCTGCATCCATCATAGTTGATCATCTCACAGGGTTGTTGTTAATGTATTTAATGTTCTTTCTGGTTCAGCTTTTGTCAAATAGTGAATTCTCATCATAAAAGATGGAATCATTGATTTTATCAAACAGTAGATTACTAGTCACAACAGTAGATTACTAGTCACTTACCGATGTTTCTTTTGTTCTAAATCTATTCCATTGATCCACTACTCTATTTCTTAGAACCAGACAGTTTTGATGAGGGTCACTTTATAATACAGTTTTATATCTAGTACAAGTAGGCCACCTTCCCTTGTATTTTTTTTATTAATTCTCTTGATATTTTTGCCCTTTTATTCTATTGGATGAATTTTGTTCCTATTTTTTCTAGTTCTATAGAATAATTTAAAATTTTTTAATTAATCGCATTGAAAAAGTAATTTAATTTAGGTAGAATTGTAACATTTATTATATTAGCTTTGGCTAACCAAAAGTAATTGACATTTGTCCAGTTGTTAAAAAGATTTTAAAAATCAAAGAAGAGAGGAAGAAGAAAAATGGAAAAAATAAATGAGAGCCACACAAGAAGATTATGAAAAATTGATCGAAGAAATCAACTCATTTAGAAGTAAAAATGACGAACTGGAAAAAGAATGTAACTTATCAAAAAATAAAACAAGTGAACTGGAAAAGAAATGCAACTCATTTAAAAGTAAAATTAACCAACTGGAAAAGATAACACAAAAACTAACTGAAGAAAATAAAATCCTAAAAATTAGAATTGGACAAATGGAAAGAAACGACTATATGAGACACAAAGATTCCATCAAACAAAATCAAAAGACTGGAAAAAAATTAAGAAAAATGTGAAGTGCCTTTTAGGAAAAACAAACGACCTAGAAAATAGATCTAGGAGAAATAATTACAAATTATTGGTCTCCCCAAAAATCTAGATCAAAAAAAGAGTTCGAAAAATTTCCTACAGGAAATTATCATGGAAAAAATGTCCAAATATATTAGATCAAGAAGACAAAATAGGCCTTGAAATAATATACCAAACACCTCCAGAAAGAGAACCACTCAGAATTAAATCTCTAAGGACTATCACATAGTCAAATTCTAGAATTCTCAACTAAAGGAGAAAATACTTTAAGGAGTCAAAAAAGGAGCAATTTAAATAAAAAGGAAGTACAATCAGAGTTACACAAAAATTCAACATTAAAGTATTGGACAGCCTGGAATATGATATTTTGGTGGGCAATTGACCTTGGATTACAACCAAGAATGAACTACCCTGCAAAATTCAGCATATTCTGAAAAGGTAAATTTGCAATGAAATAGAGGACTTCCAAAATTTTCTGATAAAAAGATCAGAACTAAAGAAAAAATTCTGTCTTTAAATAGAAGACTCAAGAGACGCATAAAAATGTAAATGGATAGGGAGAGAAATTCCTAGTCAAGAATATTAAACTATATACCTCCCTACAAGGGAAAATAACATTTGTAGTTCTTGAAAATTGCATTTCTCTTAGGGTTAAAGGGTTGAATATAGTTCAAGGGACTATACTTAGAGGATATGGATATAAATGGGACATGAAAAATTGTGGATTATGAGGGTAATAGCTCAGAATACTTAGCCAGAGGGAGGGAGAATACTTAGAGGCTCTAAACACAAGTAAATCATGGAGTGACCTTACTTTATTAGATACTTTAGTTAAGGAAGGTTGTGGTACAATAGGGACAGAGGATGAAAATATATTTAGAAGGGTTGGATGTAAATAGATTAGGAAGAGATCTTGTCTTAATGCATACTTTAGTTAACACAGGTTATAGTGCTACAGTTGGAGAGCTAAAGGGACAGAAGAAGAGAGTACACCTGATACTTTGATTAGAGAGGGTTATGGGCTATTGTTAGAATACTATAGAGACATAGGGAGAGAGTGTAGCTGGAGGGTCTGAACATGAAAAAGTCATAAAGTGATTTTGATTTACTTGATGCTGTAGCTACATTTGGACAGAGTGGCTTGTCAGGGGAGAGCTATAAATAGTACACAAAATGAAGTGGCTTTGCATGATGCTTTGGCTCAGGAGAATTATATGGCAATGGAGGGTACTTGAAAAGAGGGGTAAGTATGAATCAATTATGTTGATGTGATACTTGAAAAGTATGTTTCAAATGGGACAGAAGAGAGAAGCGTACTTAATGACTATGAGAGAATGCTGCTTATAAAGCAACCTTTTAGTATGGACTTCTATTAAGATAGATAAAAGTACATTTTGACAAAGAGGCTGTAGGTACAAGACAGGGTTCAAACAATAAAGACTTAAAAAAGAAGAACTTGCAAGAAGGCTAGGCATTAGTGGATAAATAACATCAAGTGAAGAGTTACAAAGGTCTATTATAGTAGAGGGAAAGAAGGGAGGGTGTGAACACTGAGAATAATTCCTACTCTCAATAGATCTGAGCCAGAGAGGGAATAACATTATATTCCCAATTGGATTTAAAAATTTATCCTACCCTACAGAGAAGGGGGGAGGGGGGAGGGAAAGAAAGGGGAAGAAGGAACTGATAAAAGGGAAGGCAAAGGTAAAAGTAAAAATAAACTTAAAGTCAAAATTTAAAAGAAAAGTCAAAGGGGAAAGGGAACAAACAACGGCGAGGAGGAATAAGAGGACAGGAAAATGAAAATTATAAATGAGGAAAGATAGCATGGAGGGAAACACAGAATTAGTAATCTTAACTGTAAATGTGAATGGGATGAATTTTCCCATAAAACAGAAGCAGAGAGCAGATTGGATTAAAAACTAGAATCCTGCAATGTGTTGCTTAAAAGAAATACTTTTGAAGCAGAGAGATACACACAAGCTAAAGGTTAAAGCATGGAGAAAAATATATTATGCTTCAGTGGAATTCAAAAAATCAGGGGTAGCAATCTTGATCTTAGACAAAGCAAAAACAAAAATAGATGTAATTAAAAAGGGTAAGGAAGGAAACTACATTTTTAAGACACCATAGGCAATGAAATTACATCATTATTTAGCATATATATATGTATATATATATACATATATATATATATATATATATATATATATATATATATATATATATATATATATACACACACCAAGTGGTATAACATCCAAATTCTTACAGGAAAAATTGAATAATTTACAAGACATAGAAAGCAAAACTATAATAGAGGGGGAACTCAATTTTCTTCTCTCAGAATTATATAAATCTAACCAGAAAATAAACAAGAAGAAAGTTAAGAAGGCAAAAAAAATCTTAGAAAACTTAGATATGATAAAACTCTTAGTAATGTTTCTAACTTATTTGTATTACATATAATGTTTGATGGTTTTAGATACATATTGCTTTTCATTTTAAACAAAACTCCATGTATTACTGTGCTCTCTGGCATTTTAATAGAAATAGGTGCTATATTTTGTCAAAGGAATTTTCAGTATTTATTGAGATCAGCATATGTTTTCTGTTAATTTTGTTACTTATATAGTCAATTATGATGCTTGTTTTCCTAATCATGAACCAACCCTGCAATCCTGGGATAAATCCTATTTGCTCATAGTATATTATGCTAGTGATGAATTGCTGCAATCTCTTTAATGTATTTCATTTTTGCATCAATATTTATTAAGGAGATTGGGCTATAATTTCCTTTATCTGTTTTGGCACTTTCTGGTTTAAGTATCAACACTATGTTGGTGTCATAAAATGAATATGGCAGAACTCCTTCACCTTTTTTTCCAATAGTTTATATCAGATTAGAATTAATTATTCTTTAAAGTGCATGGTAGAATGCACTTGTAAATCTATCTGACCCTGAAAATGTTTTCTTAGGGAATATATTGATGGCTTGTTCAATTTCTTTTTCTGAAATGGGGTTACTTAAGTATTTTATTTCATCTTCTATTTACCTGGGCAGTTTATATTTTTGTAAATATATATCGATTTCACTTATATTGTCATATTTGTTGGCATACATCGGGGCAAAATAATTCCAAATTATTACTTTAATTTCCTCCTCCTTGGCTGGTGATGAGTTCATTCTTTTCAGTTGTGGGGTACCTTTCCTGCTCTCCACAAGCTTTCAAATATCACTGACACTTAGCTGTTCAGACATCACTTCTACCAGTTCTTTCCGTATCTGAGGTTTAAGTTTGCCCTGGAGAATAACAGGTCACTGTGGGTCCCTGCTGCTTCAGCCTCACAGCTTGTCTTCCTTCCCTAGCATCTCCCTACCTCAGCCCTCTTCTCTAGTAGCCACAGCACCTGCCAGGGCTTTCCTTATATGTAGGATGGAGTTCACCTGGGTCAAGTGACTTGGCTACATCAAAAGTAACTGGGCACTCTGTTATCAAAATTCAAGTGTGTCTTATTCCCACCTCATACATTTCCTAGCTGTGTAACATTGGCAAGTCCTTTGACTTCTCAAACCTTCAGTTGTTTTTACTGGTAAGATGGAACTCATAATACAGTAGCAGCTATCTTGGTGGGTTTCTGTGAGGCCCCAGTGACACAAAATCAGTAGGACCCTTGGCACACTTTAAAGGACTTTTTGGACTTTATGTGAGCTACTGATTTTCCCCTCATATGAGGAGCCTGTACTGCTGGAACTCCTACCTGAGTCTGTTGACTCCATCTTATCTTCTTGAAAATGGGGTCACTAATACTTGTACTTCTACTTCACAATGGTTTTATTGACCTCTCTAAACCCTCCAATGCTAGAGAAATGTGAGATCTTCTCATCTTGATTCCCTGTCCCTACCCTTTGCTGTCTTCTACTTCATTTATTAAAGGCAGTCTCGTTCAGTGGAAAGAGTCCTGGCATCTAAGTGGTACAGTAGAGAGGGCTAGACCTGAAGTCAAGGAAAGCTGGGTTCAAATCTAGCCTCAGACATGTAATAGATCTGTAAAGCTCTCCAACTATAAATGGGGGATGGCAGCAGCCCCTTGATGGGGATGTTGTGAGGATCACACTAGGAAGAATTTGTAAAGCATATAGAACAGTTCCTGAGACCTTAATAATTTCTTCTTCCCTTATCTTTATTCTTTGTCTGACACTCTGGTGTCAAAGTACTTGAGTCCAAATCCTGCCTCTGAAAATTAATTCCTGTGTGACCTTGGACAAGTCTGTTCTGTCCCCTCAGCTTTATTTCCATGCTCCATGAAATAAGTAAGTAGGAGAGGGGTTCCATGATTTCTAAGCTGCCTCCCTCCACAGACATTGTGGGTGCTGAGGCACATATGTCCCCACCCTGGACTTCTGTTGTAATCATGACTGTCCACAGAATTGTGTCCTAGAGTGCTGTGCCACCCAGCCCCCTCTGGATGCCTAATATGATTCTGGGATCTCTGCCAGCTCTAGATGCTCTAGGTGCATAAAAACTGACATGCCAAGTACTTTTGTCTGACTTTTTTCATGTGGAACATGATCACATACTCAATAGCATGATATGCAAAATGGGTTTGAATCAAAACTATCCATGTTCTACTACTTGCTTTAAATAATACCCCCCAACACAAACACACATGCACATCCTCAAAATCTGTTAGGGAGACAAGAACACTCAAAACAGAAACCTAGTAAGAGAATCTTTAAAACGGCGCCATGCAAGCCTCAAAGTAAAACACAGCTTAAGCACAAATTCAAACTAGAATTTCTTGAAGACATGAAGCAAGAGTTTTGAAAAAAAATTTTAAATGGCTTTTTTTAATAAATGGCACAATAACAGGAAAAATGGGAAAGTTGGTGAGATCAAAGGAAGAAAAAGTGGAGGGGGAAGGTAGAGCACCTGACCTTTTTTTGTGCAGTTTGGGTGTGAACAAAGTTACCTACTGTTCTTTGTCACTGAATTTCTTGATTATTTGGGGGCTTCCCTGTGTAGACCTGAGGGTTTTATTCAAGGAGTCCTGTGAACCTGGGCCATGTGCCTCCCTTCCCCTTCAGGCAGTCACCCTGGCAGGTAGCCTGTTCTATTTCATTTGTAAGGTCTCTTTCTAACTTAGACACTTGGTATTTTCAGGTCCTCTCTGACTCTGACATTCAGTGAGTGATCTAAGATCCTATTCGTCTGTAACATTCTATCTCCTTAGGATTCTCCCAGGTGTGAGTCTGTGTGTTGTCAGTGCAATTAGTTCTGATATTCAGCCTCCTGAAGGTGTTCTGGAGGTCCTGAGGTCCCTCCAAACTATGTTAGAACACTTAGTTCTAAATTTGAGAGCACACACCTAGATGGGGGCAGGATATAGCTGGTGTGTAGGTATTCTTTATCCCAGGTTCCTCCATGCCTCCCAAGCCTCTGATTTTCTATGTTCCAGTATTATGCCTAGCTCTAACCTTCTGTCTTCTCAGTTCCTCCCAGCTGACACTCAGTATTCAAAGTTCCATCTAGGTCTGATATTCTAGGATATTCTATGAGCAAAGGTCCTTTCTGGCTCAAACCTCCCATCTGACCCTGCAGGCTCTGACAGGTGTTGTTTTCTAGAGACCCTTCACAATAGGTGTTCTTTGTTCCCCAATTACTGACGGCTCTGATATTCCGGGTTCTATTGTTCCCTGCATTGTGACAGTCCACGATCTCTAGTCCATATCAGTGGTGAAATTTTGTGTTCTAGTTTTTTTTAATTTGAATTTATTGTCTCTGGCTTCAGTAGTTAGCATCCTATTTGACTCACAGATGGTGGTTGGTAGGACCTTCTGGTCTCACAAACAATTTACATAAAATTGGACATAGATGCTATTTAAATGTCTCATGACATTCTTTTGTAAATCCACCAGTTCTCTGAGGTAGCTTTTTTATTCCCCTACATTTGGAAGTTTAGTTAATCAAGTATTCCAATTCTTTTACTATGATTAGGCTATTTTAATCCTTTATTTTTTGTTCTCTATTTTGTGATGTTTATTTTTGCAGATATCAAACCATTTCTTAGCATGAAGCTGAATGAAATTATTTCTAAACATTTACTCCTTTCTGTCACCTTTCATTTGTGATTTCTTTTTAAATAATAATAAAATGAGCCAATGACTGGGCTATTTCACTAGCTGTTGATTTTTTAACAATCTCCCTGTCTCACCATTTCCATTTGAACTCTTACCGTGATTATCAGTTTCTCATTTTTTAAAAGTTGCTTCTTCTCCAGGACTATTTTGGGGCCATACATACGTTTATTCTTGCTCCTACCTTTCTTTTTCTGATGAGTATGTTTAGAGAGACAGGCTTACCTGTTTTAGAAATTCCCCGCCCCTCCCTCCTCTTTCCATCTGAGTACCCCAGCCCAGACCTGTTCTTACCCTGAACCCGCCCCCACTCTGACATCACTCACGTTCTGAAGGAATGAATTAGGTCTTGGCCCAGTCCACCTCTGGGTGTGAAAACACAGCTTAAGCACAAATTCAACTAGAATTTCTTGCAGACATGAAGCAAGAGTTTTGAAAAAAAAAAAGATTTTTAAATTATTTTTAATAAATGGCACAAGAACAGTATTTAATAACAAGAACCTCTGAATCTTAATCTGCTTAGTTTCACCCCCTTCCCTCAATGCACCTGCTGGGGTCACTCAAGTCTGTTTCCAGGGCTGCTGCTTGTGTCACTGGATTTATCTTCCGCCCCCCCCCCCCCCAAGTCCTCCACGTGGAGGGAAACTGGGACCTCTCTCCCCTGCCTGACTGACCTTAAGTCGTACCCTGAGGGCTGAGGGACACAGGGCTTGTGCCTTTCAGATCCCGCTGGGGGTCACAAGCGGAGCCCCATTCCTGGCCTGAGCCTGGGAGGCTTGTCTCATTTTAGTGTGAGGATCACCCCTCCCTCTCCAAAGTAACTGCTTGGGTTCCCTTGGCTAAGATTGGCCACGCCTCCGGGTGTGACCTCACTACAGGATCAAAGGAATTGCTCTCTCCTGAGGAGAGGCCAGTTCCAAGGATGGGGCGGGGGCGGGTTATTGCTCAATGTCCTCTTACCTCCAGGCCACCTCTCCACCCTATTTTCTTGCCAGGCATTTTAGACACCCCTCCAGCAGTCCCTAGATAGGCAGGTCTGCTCAGTCCTGACCTTGGACGCCCCTCCCCGCAAACATTTGGTGCTTTCCTGGGCTGAGTCCAGAAGGTAGACCCTTGCGGGTTTTTTGGTCCCTCTGGTCCTGGAGGAAAGAATTGAGGGGAGGGGCTTCTTTGCCCCCACCCCCAACCCCCTGTTCCTGACTTTTGCTTGATTTGTGTTTATGTTTATTCACACCAAATCAACCACATTAAAAAGGGGCTGGGGCTTTGGGTGCCCCTGAACCTGCAGATCCGTAGCTTGTGTTTCCTTCAGTCTGGAAAAAGCTCAGCCTGTAGCTTTCAGAGCTGGGCCGGCCTGGTTTTGTTCCTTCAGGAGGTTGAGAACCACAGGTCTCAGTCACCCTCTTCTCATTCTAATTGTTCCCTCCCTCACCCCTATTTTCCCCTGGCCCTTCCACCCCACCCCCACCCCTAACCCCAGGAGTAAAACAAAACATTGTTTCAACAAGCAGATACACTCAAATATCTTCCCTAGCCATTGAGTCTGCCACCTCTGTTTCTCCAGGTGAATTGTATGTAATTAATTGGGCCCTGCCCTGATCAAAACTAAAATCTGTCACTTTGGCAAAATCCATCCCTTTTAGGACCTCTTCCTTGCTGTCCTCTGTCTTTGAATGGGATGAAGAAAGACTGTGTCTTTATGGGGACAGCTTTACACAACCCCCTATCTTACATCCCTGCAAAGGGACAAAGGACAGTTTCCTTCTATGACTTGTAACCAATGGAAAAAGCTTTTGCGGATAGATTTTTTTTTTTAGATTTTTCAATGAAATGGAGTTAAGTGGCTTGCCCAAGGCCACAGGGCTAGGTAGTTATTAAGTGTCTCAGGCCGGATTTGAACTCAGGTACTCCTGACTCCAAGGCCAGTGCTCTATCCACTGTACCACCTAGCCGCCCCGTGGATTGATTTTTAAAACTCATGGAAACTCAATTTAAAAGTCTACAACCAGAAAAATAAGAGAATCTTCACAAGAAATGGGTCCAGAAATACAAATCCTCTATTGAGTAAGTCTAGATGTACCTCTCTTTTTGGATTTTAATCAATATCCTCTATCACAAGAGCTATGTTTGGCTGGCACCATTCATCTACAGTACTCCGATCTCAAGATTTATCATTGTATTCATTAGAATTCTAATAGATTTCAATTTTTTCCCTTTAATATTATTGCATAAGTTTTTCTGCTTCTACCAGTTCACACTTCATCACTGTATAGTTAGTTGTCTGCCCAGTTTTTCTCGATAGGTGTCCATTTTATCATGACTTATGGCAAAATAACATTTCATCATTTTTTTCCCCAGAATTTCTTCTGAAGTGGTCACCTCCTTAACTTCTACTTTGGGACTACTATGAAAAGAGCTGCTTTAAGTTATTTGTATATGTGATGACTTCTTTTGCAATAGATAGGTATTTAATTCAAAATATCTTCACATTTTACTGCTTTGTGGTCAACTTCTGACTTGTTTTTCAGATTTGCAAGACCCATTCACAACTCCATTAATAATGCTAGCTTCTACCACTGGAATGTACTTCCCTGAGGTCTGAGATTCTATTTTGGTTTCCTTATATTTGTATTTCCATGGAATAGCATACTGTGTGCTACATATGACATGCTCAATAAATTCTTGTTGAATAACTGTCTAATTCTACACACTATGTCCCTTAGCTGTCTCTTCCCTAAACCCCACTATTGAAACTGTTCCTCCTCCTCTCTCCCTCACCTTTGGGCCTGTGCTTCTCTCCCTCATCTCTTTATGCTCTATTTCCATATCATTTTGCCAATTACTGAGAAGCCGTTTCTTGCTTATTTTGTATCTTTATTTTTTTATGTCACTCTCTCATTCCTGTTTTGTCTCCTTTTCTCTGACACTTACATTTCATTCATTTCACAAAGCCCTCTTCCTCCTCCTTTTTTCCTCTTTTCTTCTCTAGAAAAAATTTCTTTTCCTGCTGGTTCTCTAGCTTCCTATAATGACTTTTCTTACTATAAATCAAGTTGAATAATTTATGATCCTTTCACTGACCTGTTATCCACTATTTTATCAGATATTAGAACCTGGAAGGAATCTTTTTGGGCTATGAACTCAGCCCCAACACTGCAGAGCAGAGGAAAGGGAGAGCTAAATGATTTAAGTGACTTGCCCAGCATCAAAAAAACTGAGAAGAATGTAGCTGAGTCAGGATTTGTACCCAACTAATTCTGACTTCCAGGAACAGCCAACTAAAAGATTCAGCTCTGTGAAACCTACATTCTATACATTTGCCATTGGAGTGACCCCTTCTTTGAGTCTTCTTCCTTACTGGTACCCTGTTGTAACTCAGCCTATTTCTCTTCTTCTAACTGAAATCCACAAAGATTTCTTTTCTTTCAGTAGTACCCAGAGGATCAGAGAGACGAATGGAGGCTTTGGATCCCATCCCTATCAATTAAGAAACAAGGAAACCTAGTTTGAGAGAGGTTATGTGAATTGCCCAGACTAACATATATGCCAGTATTCAAATTCAAATAATTTTCATTTTTTAAAAAAATATTATTTATTTAAGGCAATGGGGTTAAGTGACTTACCCAAGGTCATGCAGCTAGGTAATTATTAAGTATCTGAAGCCCAATTTGAACTCAGGTCCTTCTGACTCCTGGACCAGTGCGCTCTTTGCATCACACCACCTAACTACCCCAATAAATTCCTTACCTGGGTCAACAAATCACAAGATAAGAGACATCCTGGAGGAGGGGAGAGCAATCCTATGATTGCTTGAAAACATTCCTCTCCAGCCTAACTAGGAGTCTTATCAATAGGAATTTGAAGTAAATATTATAACTTATGAGAGGATCATAATTTAGAACTATGTCATCTACATAAAATCTCATTGGCTACCTGACTCAGTTTTATGATTCTTTTTCCTTTCTGCATAAAATGTCCCCAATATTTTGCTTCAGGGTTGGAATCTGTAATAATTCCATCCACCCATGGGTTTGATAAGTTCCTAGAGAATAAAATTTCATAGATAAATCTTTTGGTTATTTCATTGAAGCCTAAGAAATTATGGACAACTTTAGCATACCGTCTGGTACATATGACAATGCCGGGTTTTTATTTACAACGCCGGCTTCTTTATGCTAGTCCGTCCTCTTACTCACCAGTCCAACGCGTGATGAGTCTTCGGGGTACCTCCGGCCCCCACTCTTTGATGGGGGAAGAACCAGACAGAGCGCCTGAGGTGGATAATGAGTCTTTATTCTTCTGTGATCACATTCCCGCTCCCTCCCCACCTCTCAGCAGACACGTTTATCCCCTCTGTCCTCCCTCCCATGAACTCTTACTCAATGAGGGGCCGAGTTCTGTAACATTCCCTTATAAGGTGATTATGTTTCCCCCGCTAAGCGACCGCCAAGCCTCTTCCCCCCGCCCCCAACATCTCCCCCTTTCTGTTTTACAAGGTTATCACTTGGTGTGACCTTAAGCGGTGCTGAGGTTAGCCTTAAGCGGTGTCATTTCTACTGGCCTCTGATAGCCGGGGGCGAGGAACCCTGTCTTAGGTCATCTCCTTCAACCCAGGACCTTGCCCGTCCTAGGCGCCCGACACCCTCAGGGCCTGTCTTAGGTGGCTGGGTCAGGAGAGGTTGCCCGTCTTGGGGTTTACCTCGTCTTACCCCTAGGTGTCACATGTCATGCATGGCGGCTAGCCAGACTTGGGGATCCTCCCCCGTCTCCATGGCCATGAAGGCTTTCTGAGTAAGAAGCATATAGCCCCTCTGTCGCCTAGCTAGGCGGCAGAAACAGACAACAAGTAGGGTGATTCCCAGAATCAGCGTCCTTGTTCACCCTCAAGGGGGTATCCTCCCGCCATCTGGCAATCCCTCCATGGTATGGGATCCTCGATGTCTTCCCCTGTGGCCACACATGAGGGGCCCCACCGAGGAATCGTGAAGTCCCGTTGAGTTTGATTCACCAGGGGTCGCCAACCCAGAAGGCCTCGGAGCTGGGTCCCCTTTTTTTTTGTCCCTGCTGGGCTGAGCCCCATCGATGTATTGGTCACTAGCAGGCGAGGGTAGATCAGGGAGTTCCGTGCTACCGGAAGGGGAGAGGGAATAACTCGGAGTATTCCCCATGTCGGATTTCCTTCAGATGGAGCACCTCCAAGGATCCCTACAACGATCAGAAGGCCTGAAAAAGGAAGAAATTCCTCTCACCCCGTAGGGTTGGGCATTAATCAAGGTCTCTTATCTTGTAAACAGGGAGCCATCTTTCTGGCTCTTCTATCTTATCCTCGGGATGAAATGACAGGTGGCCCTGTCTTCTGTTCTTTACCGTTACAGGGCCATGCCAACCTCCCTCTTCATCTCTCCACATGACTTTAGAGCCTGGTAGGGCCTTGGTGGGAGAGGGCAGGAGTGTTGGTTCTTTCTTAGCATGTCCTTTTGGGGAGAAAAATCTCTGGGCGGCTGTAGTGCCGTCATCCCTGACTTGTAGGAAATTCATGGTAAATAGTACCTGAGACAGGTCTGAATGGGTCAGTGACCTGCCAACTCCCCCTTTCTGTTTAAAGAGCGTAGTTTTGAGTGTGCGATTTGCTCTTTCTACCAAAGCTTGGCCAGTGGGATTGTAAGGGATCCCGGTGGAATGGGAAATGGAAAATTCTTTGCAAAAGGAAGCAAAGGCTCTCGAGGTGTAGGCGGGCCCATTATCGGTTTTGATAGCCGAGGGGACGCCTAAGACAGCCATCTGGGCATATAGATGTGAGAGAACGTGTTTAACCGCTTCTCCTGGCTGTAGAGAGGCGAAGGTGAAGGAGGAGAAGGTGTCCACCGAGACATGGATGTACTTACGACCCAGGTGAGTAATGTCCATCTGCCAAAGAGCATTGGGGCCATCCCCACGTGGGTTAGACCCCTCTGCGGGGAGGGCTTGTCTAAAGGGAGCACAAGAAGTGCAGGAGCGCACAATTTGGCGAGCCTCCTTCCGGGGAATGCTGTATAGGCGCCGGAGCGACCTGGATGACAAGTGATACTTACCATGTGCCAGCTGGGCAGGTGTGGACAGGTTTAACAAGAGAGCCCTATCTGCCTCCGCATTGCCCTGGAATATGGGGCCGGTGGAAGAAACGTGAGAGCACACGTGAAGAACAAACAGGGGGTGGTTTCTATCACGGAGGGAGGATTGTAGCTGTATAAGGAGTGGGCTAATGGAAGAAGTCGAGGAAATGAAGGCATCTTCTAAACGAGGGATTAGCATGGCACAATACATACTGTCAGTAATAAGATTAAAAGGGGTGTCTCTGTAGAGACGGAAAGCCTGAAGTATAGCATATAGTTCATTCTTCTGAGTGGAGTCAAAGGGGGTATCAAAAATCCAGGTGGCGGGTCTAGCAGGGTCATGGACCACAGCACGGCCCAACCTGGTAGCGTCAGTGAAGACATTAGGGCCGGTCACTGGTTCTGGGGACACTAGAGGGCGCGGGTGGGAAAGGTGCAGTTCAGCGAACACTCTAACCACGGGAGGTGGCGTGAGTCTGGTCTGAGAGAGGGTAGTCAGGACAGTGGCCCAAGCGATAGATCTATCAACTAGCGAGTGGGTCACCTCCTCTGGGAGGGTAAAGTTGAGGACAGGCAAGAGGCCAAAGAGACGCTGGCATCGCTCTGAGGCCTGAAGGCAAAATAAGGCCAGGGCCTCCCACCGGTCCCGGATGATGCTCTTAGTGGTCCGGGGGTATAGCCATTCAAGGCATCCATGTCTCTGGAATAAACATCCCCAGCCCAGGGAACTGTCCCCCAGTGTGTGGAAGAGGACAGGCGACTCCGGGTCGTATTGAACCAAGAAGGAAGAGGTTCTGCGGAAAATTTCCGAGAGCGCCTGTCTTGCCTGGGGGGTCCAACTTCTAGGGGATGACAGATGGGAGTCGCCTTTAAGGACATCATATAGAGGTTGCATTAAGGAGGATGGGAGGGGCATAGCGGGACGCAGCCACTGTATGGCACCAACAAGCCTCTGAAAATCATTAAGAGTAGTGTATCTCTCGACGTTGATCGGAGGAAGTGCCCTACTAATCTTTCCCGGAAAAATCCTATGCCCCAAGTAATCATAGGGGAAATCCATCTGTACCTTTTCCGGGGCTATGTGAAGCCCCTTCTTGCGGAGGACATGGGTGGTGCGTTGCAAGCAAGCCCGAGCCCCCGTCACAGAAGGTGCTGCAATCAAGATATCATCCATGTAATGTATGAGCATGCAATTCGGGAATTCTTTTCTGATAGGATGTAGCAGAGTATCCATGTAAAGCTGGCACAGGGTGGGGCTATTGGCCATTCCCTGCGGTAGGACGGTGAACTGATAACGTTTACTGGGGGCTTGGAAATTGATCGCGGGGAGGGAAAAGGCAAATTTTTCTTTGTCCTCCGGGTGGAGGGGAATGCTATAGAAGCAGTCTTTTACATCAATCACTATAATAGTCCACCCTTGCGGGACTGCAGTGGGCATAGGGAGACCAGGTTGGAGGGTCCCCATGGGTACCATGTTGGCATTTACTGCCCGAAGATCAATCAACATTCTCCAACTCCCCCCTTTCTTTTTTATGACAAAGACGGGGGAGTTATATGGGCTAAGGGACGGTTCCACTTTGTTCTCGCGCAGGAGGGTCATTACTATGTCTGTGAGGGCGATGAGCTTTTCTTTTGTCAGGGGCCACTGCTCAACCCAAATAGGTTTCTTATTAATCCATGTTATTCTGGGGGAAAAGCTCATCTCTAGAGTGGCCCCAATTAATTTCCCCGCAGGCTATCAGGGGTGGCAAGTGTCAGGTTAAGCTGGCTCAAGATATCTCTACCCCATAATGCATAAGGGAGATCGGGTAGGCACAGTGGGGTGAAGAGTCCAGATTCTTCCAAAGCTGACCACCATAAGGCGTGTGCTGCTTTCATGGCAGATCTATTGCCCCCCACCCCCGTCACTGCTTGAGGGCTCTGTAGGAGTGGCCACTCGCGCCTCCACTGTCCCCTATTTATGACAGAGCAATCGGCTCCAGTGTCAATTATCCCTTCGAGCTTCTGATTTTCCACCGTGACGGTTAACAGTGGTCGCCCAGAGCTGACCGGGTGGACCCAGTTCACATGAGCGGGAGGGGCCCGCAAGGGCAGCGCCTTTCCCACCTCTTGGCCCTGTTTTACCAAGGTGGGAAAGGGGTGGGGGTTTGTGACCCTTACGGATGTAGGACTTCCGGGACCAAAAATGACCTGGGTATGGGTGACTAAGTCCACACATCTCTCAGCCCCTGTGATGAGCGCTGGGAAAATATTTAGCTCGATGGGAATCATCGAGGTTTCCCAAGGCCCGATCTCTCTCTGCTGTGTCCCTTCTCTATAGTCAACCCTCACGGGGATAGTCACAGTAATGGGGCAGCTGTCTTCGAGCACGGGGGGGGGGGGGGGGGGGGGGGCCCGCGGCCGGGCCCCTCCCTTTCCCTTTTCCTGACTTCCCTTTGGATCGGCAGAACCTGGCTATGTGACCTGGCTTTCCACAGGAATAACAGGTCGGAACTGAAGTGGAGGGGGGCCGCTGCCTGCACTGTGCTTTGAGGTGCCCTGGCTTTCCGCACCCAAAACAGGTGGGTCTCACCTGCATACCGCGAAGGGCGGTCAGGAGGCTATCCTCCCGGTTCTCCATGGCAGTCACTAAGGCTTGAATTGAATCCTCGCTGGGCATGTCCAGCAATTTGTCAACAATTTCTTCTAATGAAGCGTCGGGGGGAAGGCTGCTAATGGCTGCGATCCCTTTGGGGCGAAGACCCTCTTTAATCAATTGTCTCATAAGTAGATCAGATCCCGGGGTGTCTCCCATTATACGAGTCACTGTCTCTTTAACCTCGTTCACAAATGAGAGGGGTGTCTGATCTGCTCTCTGCTTCAGCCCAACCAACTTCTGTGTGGCTCTCCCCCCTTTCATGGCTCCAATCTTATCCCAAGCTGCAACATGTGTTTCTTTAACAGTCTCTAGTTCAAACTGGCCATACCGGGCCTGAACAGCAGGGTCAGTATAGGCTCCAGTTCCACACAGGAGGTCAATGGCTAAATCCAGGGGAGTATAACCCCGGGATTTTGCCAGCTTAGAGGCCTCTCTGCGGGCCTGAGCCTTAAAAGCTAAATATGAGGAGGCATCCAGGCACGCGGCTGCAATTTCGTCAAAGTCAGCAGGGGTCCAAGGGTGCGTAGCAAAGAGGTTTTGCATCAGTCTTTTTACATAAGGGGAGCTTGGGCCGTATTTAGTCACGGCCTCCTTAAGTTCCTTAAGCATCTTAAAAGGGACAGGGCGGTAGTCTCGGGCTCCCGTAAGGGGGTCCGTAAATACTGGGTAGAGGCCCCAGTCATCCCAGTCCACCTCCTCCCCTTTCTCTATTGCTATGGAGGCACTGGTGGCAAGTAGGCCGGATGGGCGGAGCCCTTGAGGGGATCTCTGAAGGGCGGACAAGGAACACGGGGGATTTTTTGCCTCTGTTTCCTGGCTGGGCCGCCAAGTCTGGGGCGCAGCAGCTGTCCAATCAGCGCGGACTTCTCCCTCCTCGTCAGCAGCCTCCTGGTCCCACCTACTCACGCTCCTCTTCCTGCCACCCCTGAGGACTGTTTGCACCCCTCCCTTCCCGCGCTCGGAAACTTCCGGCCCTGAATCTCTAAGTGTGCCACATTCATCGCCCTCCCCCTTTTCATTCTGTATCGGTAAGGAGGGGCATGCGGCATTTTCTTCTCCCTGGGGGCCCCTTGTTCCCCCATTGTTTCTTCTAAGTTCCTCCCATGGATACAGGGGAGGGGGTGGCCTTCCCTCTTCCTCTGAGCTCTCTGAATCCGATCCCGCCAACGAGCTACCCACCTGAGTGCTGATTAGTCGTGCCAAAGTCACCTTCTGGGGATGCAGGGCTGCATCCACTATCTTATACACTGTAAAATCCTCAGGGGTCAGTTTTCCCGGGCAGGTGTCATCATAGGAGGCCATCTGCTGCCCTACCACCTTCCATTTATCTGGTTGGATCCCACTATGTTGCACCCAAGGGCAGATGTTCCAGATATTCTCAACAAAAGCACGGCACGTCTTGATAGGTAATTTACAGCCATGCTTAGCGCAGAGTTTATAAAGCTGCGCTGCAACGACCCCTTTTTCCTCCGGCTCAAAGGCGGGAATACTATTCCGGCCCCCCATGCTGTCTACTAGCCGAGGCTGCAATCCTAACAGGTGGCAGAACTGGAAAGTTCCCGTTCGGCAAAAGAGAAGGAGGCAGCAGGGCACAATCAGACAGGCCAGCACGGCAAGGAGCGTGATTAGAGCAGAAGGAGAAAGGGAAGAGAAAGGAAGCATAGTCAACACAATAGGGATATGTCCTTCAGGCAATATCTGAGAGTAAACGCCCTCTCCTTCCTCCCGGTCGGAAACGACCGAGGCTGTCTGGAGAATCCGACCAGCGGATTCAGACGTTCCCTAGCAAAATCAGGTCCCTGTTCCGGGTGCCACTTGCCGGGTTTTTATTTACAACGCCGGCTTCTTTATGCTAGTCCGTCCTCTTACTCACCAGTCCAACGCGTGATGAGTCTTCGGGGTACCTCCGGCCCCCACTCTTTGATGGGGGAAGAACCAGACAGAGCGCCTGAGGTGGATAATGAGTCTTGATTCTTCTGTGATCACATTCCCGCTCCCTCCCCACCTCTCAGCAGACACGTTTATCCCCTCTGTCCTCCCTCCCATGAACTCTTACTCAATGAGGGGCCGAGTTCTGTAACATTCCCTTATAAGGTGATTATGTTTCCCCCGCTAAGCGACCGCCAAGCCTCTTCCCCCCGCCCCCAACATGACAAGGTCAATAAAAGCTTGTTGAATAACTGATTAAGTCTATAGTTTATGCCCTTTATATCCCCTTATCTATACATTGTCTCTCTCCCAACTTCCACTACTGGATTTATCCCTCACTCATTCTCCCTCTCCTTTGGACCTCTGCCTCTGTATATCACTTCCTTAGAGCTCCACACTACCTTGTTAGTTACCAAGAGGTAAGGCGTTTCTTGATTATTCAGTAATTTTATTTCTCCTTTTGTCAGTATTCCTGCTTCCTTTCTCTCTCTCTGACTTAAACCAACCCCACTTTCTGTCATGTCTCATTAGTCCTGATCTCCCTTCTCTTTCTTCTTTATCTTTCTTCTTCTTTCTGTTTTCCTTCTCTAGAATAATCCCTATCTGTTGGCTCTCTGGCCTCCTAAAATTCTATTGTCTTACTTTTAATCCTAATTGTTTTTTTCTCTGACTCTTAATTTCCTATATTATCAAAGATTGAACTAGAAGGGATCTTCTTTGGCTATGAACTTCACCCTCAGCATTATCAAGCTGAGGAAAGAAAGACCTGGATAATTGAAGTACCAGCCCAGCACTCCAGTATCTCTACCATGACCCCAAATGGGGTCACAAAGAGTCAGACACAACTGAAATGACTGAACAACCAGTATCAAGGAGCTAAAATGAGTATGTGCAAGGTAGGATTTTGTCAAGAGTTTTGCACAAGAGTTTACTAAGAGACTTATCTCTGTAGAACACCTACCCAGGCCCCTTTCCAGAAACTCCCTTCTTGGGCTCTCTGTCCTCACAGATATGCCTTTTCTTCCAACTTTCTCTGCCTATTCTAATCCCAAGGGGACATCTTTTCCTCTCTCTGGTACTTATATCAACATGGAACTGAATGACCATTCAATACCATCAAATCTAGTTCCATGATTTTAATGAGGAGGAAACTGAGACTGACAGTGGTTTAGAATCTGGTAGAGTCTGGTGTCAGCAAGGCAGACTTTCAATTCAAATTGTAAGCACAAAGTATAATGCTATATCCACTACAACACTTTGCTACCTCTTGCTCTGATTATCTCTGATTTTGTATCTATATTTCTTTTTATTTTTTGATTTTTGCAAAGCAATGGAGTTAAATGACATGCCCAAGTCTCTCAGCTAAATATTAAATGTCTGAGGTTGGATTTAAACTTAGGTCCTTCTGTCTTCATGGATAGTGCTCTATCCACTGCATCACCTAGCTGCTCCATCTCTATATTTCTTACTGTCTCTGTCTCTTCCTCTCTCTCCCACCTATCTTTCACACTGTCTCTCCCTCTCTCTTTCCATCTCTCTAGTTTTCTCTTATCACCCTTGTCAAAAGCTTTCCTTTCCTTGCTCCTCTTCCCAAATAAGGGGTCTTATCTTTCTGTCTATATTTTTCTGTCTCTTTCTGTTTCTTTTTTTGTCTAGTCCCCTTTCTTTTCAGTCTGCCTCTGCCTTTCTTTCTTTACTTCCATCTTAAAGGCTTATTTTCCTTATTCTAATTACTATTCGTTAATCAGTGATCTTTTCTTTTTCTTTTTATCCTCAATATTATCACAGATTTAGAATTGGAAAGAATCCTAGGGGTCACTGAGTACAATTCCATTATATTATAAATGCATATAGAGCCTTAGACTCTCTAATTGAATTGCCCAGGGTCAAAAAGTTATTAAAACTCTGAAAAAAGATTTAAACCCAGGACTTCCAAGAATAGTCCACTAAGAAACCTAGATGTGTGACTCACATATTCCTTCTACTCCCCTTCCCAGTGGTTCCAAATCTGGATAACTCTCCTCCTGCATATCTATTTTCTCTTCTCTGGCCTCAATCCCAAGGGAACACACTTTTCTCTTTCTGGCAAACAGAGCATCATGGAACTGGAACTTCATTAGACACCATCAAATCCAGCCCTGTAAATTGGTTCAAGGAAAAAACTGAGTCTAAGAGTGATAAGTGATTTCTCCAGAGTAACAGAGCATGTCTGTATCTGATATGGAATTTAAATTTACTGAGTCAAATTCACATATAATAGTATATTCACTTTGACACTTAGTTGACTTTTATACCAGTCAGGTACCTCTTTCCTCTGAATTTCTCTCACCTCTGGTCTCATTCCTTCCTTATTTTCCTCCATAACGGTCACTTCCCTCAAAAGTGGCCCTTGTCATATGGTTCTGTCTTTATTTCAATCTCTCTCTCTCTCTCTCTCTCTCTCTCTCTCTCACTCACTCTCTCTCTCTCTCTCTCTTCTTCTTCTTCTTCTCCTTCTTCTTCTTCTTCTTCTTCTTCTTCTTCTTCTTCTTCTTCTTCCCTCTCCTTCTTTCTCCTCTTCAAACCCCTTTTCCTTACTCTGTTCTCTCAATTCTAACTGTTCTTTTTTTATCTACCATAATCCTATGTTTAGAGCCGGAAGGACCCCTTGGTTCCATTGATCCAACTACAATATAATAACATAGGAGACAGTGGCTAAGACACAATGACTGAATTACCCAGAGGAAAATCTCATTAAGAATGTTAATTAGGATGTGTCCAGATCATTCAGACTCCCAAGGAAGTTCCTCTAGGATATCTAACTCTTTTCCACTACAGTCTTCTCAATCCCCACACCTCCTCTTCCTGTGAACACTTGCCTCTATTTTCTTCTCATCCTCAATCCTAATTCCCCCTAACTCTGTGTCTCTCTATTCCACAACTAATCCCAATTGGACAATGTTTTTCCTCTGTCAGTCAGAGGATCATAGAGCTGGAAGGTCATTGGACACTGTCAAGTCTAGCCCTTAAATTGAATGAGATAAAAATTGAGACAGTGTATAAAAGGGACTTGTTCAGAGTAATACAGCTTGTCTGCATCTGATGTAGAATTGAAATTCAGTCAATTCCAAGTATACTGTTCAGACCACTAGGACACCTTGCTGCTTTGATCTGTAATTCCCAAGGAATCCTATCCCTTAACATCTCTTCCACTCCTTGCTCAGTTGCAAAATGTCCTCCAAAATGTTATCTTCCTTCATTACATTGTCCATTAACAAGTGGAATTCTTTCACTTTGTTTCTCTTCCCTCCACCCTAGTTTCTCTTAATATCTCACTGTCACTTTGTCTTTATCTCTAGCTCTTTCTCTCTTGCTTGCTCTCAATATCTTCTGCTCCCTCCCTGACTTCTCCTCCCAAAATCTTTTTGTTCTTACTCTTATAATAATGTCTTTTACATTTTCAGGAGTAAGATCATTTAAAGTTGGAAGGACATTTAAGGAGCCATTGTATTCAACTATATTGTAGTATTACAGAAGACAGAGAACTAAAAACTGTTAAGTGAATTTACCCAGTCAGCTATTTATACTATAGTCATGACATTCTGACTTTCAAGAATAGCCTTCTAGGAGAACTAGCTGTTTTGGTCTACATACTCCTCTCCCTGCAGGGACTCTTAGTTCCTATGGGAACTTCCCTTCTGTCTCCACATCTTCCGGGCTTGATTCACTCTAACTCAATCTCTCTGTAGTCAAGCTTATTCCCAAGTTGACATTGGGAGTGGACAGCTGTGTGGCAAAGTGGAGAGAGCACTGGCCTTGTAGTCAGGATAACTGGAGTTTGAATCTGACCTCAAACCCTTGACTCTTACTAGCTGCCTGATCTTGGGTAAGTCATTTCACCATGAATACCTCTTATTCAGGGTCATCTCCAGTCCTCCTGATTCATAACTAGCCACTGGACCCAGATGGCTCTGGAGAAAAAAGTGAGACTGGTGATTTAGCACAGTCCCCCCTTCACTCAACTCTGATTCATGTGCTTGTCATGGCATCACCTCCCTGATGTCATGGTCTTTTTTGAAAAATGAAGGACAAAAACAAGAAAAACCAAGTAGACGCCCTTTTCTCTATCTGAAATCTAGAGGATCAGAGAGTTGTAGGGTATAGGGCTCTAAGCACAATGACACCAACATGTTCTACATTTGCTAGGGATCTTGTCCCTTTACAAATCTCTTTTGTCTGCAATGTCCTTGCTCTGTTGCTCACTGCTTTCATAATAGGAACTTCCCTCAAAGTTTTCTCTTTTTCTTTTTTATTTCTTTCAGCTGTTCACTGTGTCTCTGTCTTGCTGTCTCTGAATCTACTTCTCTGTATCTGTCTCTCTCTGATTTTATCTCTATATCTCTCTCTTTCTCTGTATTTTTGTCTCAATTCAGCACCATCTCTATTTCATGCTCCCTGTTCTTCTCACTGCATTCTCCTCAAAATCTCTTTTTCCTTTCTATTATTTACCCTGTAAAGCAGTGACCTTTTCTTTTACCATTCATCACTAATAAGATCATAGATTGATAGCAGAAAGGAAATGTAGTAACCACTTATCCAAATTGCATTTAATTATTACAGAAGGAATAGAAACTTTCCTACTCTAAGTAAATTGCTCAGTTTCTTTCTTTTTTTAAACATTTTAACATTTTATTAGTTTTCCAATTATATACAATAGCAATATGTACCCATCTCCATTCCCCCCCTTCCTTTGCCCCCAAGAAGGCTGTCTGATAGTCTCTACATTGTTTCCATGCCATACACTAATGTAAATTGAACGTGTTATAAGAGTAAGCATAAGAATAAACATACCCCCCCCCAAGAAGATGAGAAACCTCAAGAATAGAGAGAGAGAAAAAAAATTGTACTTCAGTCTGTGTTCAGATTTCAATGTCTCTGTCTCTGGGGTGAGTTGCTGTCTTTATCATAAGTCCACCAGAGAATTTGCTTCAATATTTTTCCCATAGTTGCTATTACTAGCTGTTCCACCACTCTATTTCTCCCCACTCTCATTTATTCTGTTCTTTCTCTCCTTTCATCCTGGCCCAGTCCAAAAGTGTGTTGAATCTGAGTACCCTCTCCATCGATCTTCCCTCTCTCCTATCACTTATTTTCCCCCTTTCCTCCCCCATTCTCCCTTATCCTGTCCCTTTCTTCTTATTTTTCTCTAGAGTAAGATAGATTTCCCTACCCTATTGTGTATGTTATTTCCTTTGATCCATTTCTGATGAGAATGAAGGCTCACTCATTTCCCCTTACTTTCCCCCATTCCACTCCATTGAAAAAGCTTTTTCTTCACTCTTACATGAAATTTTATAGCTTCCTCTTCCTCTCCTTTTCCTTCCTCCTAGTACTTTCTTTTATCACGCATTGACTCCATCTTTTTACTGTATTATACCATTATATTCCACTCCTTCTTATATCCTGTCTACATATGCTCCTTCTAACAACTCTTATAAATGAGAAAGTTCATATGAGTTATTAATATCTTCTTTCCATGAAGGAATACAAACAGTTCAATATCATTAACTTCCTCATAGCTAGTCCTTCTCTTCCACTCCCTCCAGAGTCCTGTACTTGGAGTTCAAACATTCTATTCAGCTCTGGTTGTTTCAATAGGAAAGTCTGAAAGACCCTGTTTCATTGAAAGTCCATCTTTTCCCCTGAAAGAGGACGGTCTGTTTTGCTGGGTAGTTGATTCTCAGTTGTAAACCAAGATCTTTTGCCTTCCAGAATATCATATTCCAATCCCTATGAACCCTTAATGTAGATGCTGCCAGATCTTGTGTAATCCTGACTATGGAGTCTCGCTATTTGAATTGTTTGTTTCTGGCAGGATTTAGAATTTTCTCTTTGATTTGGGAGTTTTGGAACTTGGCTATAATATTCCTGGAAGTTTTTCTTTTGGGTTCTCTTTCAGGAGGTGACTGGTGAATTCTCTTGATTTCTATTTTACCCTCAGCTTCTAGTATCTCAGGACAATTTTGCTGTATTTTTACTTGAAAAATGAAGTCTAGGCACATCTCCTGGTCGTGGCTTTCATATAGCCCCCAAAATTTTAAATTATTTCTTCTGGATCTGTTTTTGAGGTTGGTTGTTTTTCCAATGAGATATTTCACACATTTTTCTAATTTTGGGTTTTTTTTGTTTGATAGAGTTTTATTTCTTCCTTATTTCTTGCAAAGTCATCAGCTTCCTTTAGTTCCATTCTGCATTTGTAGGAATTATTTTCTTCAGAGAGCTTTTTTTTAATCTCCTTTTCCAGCTGGCCAATTCTGCTTTTTAAGGCATTCTTCTCCTCATTTGCCTTTCGTTTTGCATTTTCCATTAGGCCTAAACTGGTTTTTAACATCTTATTTTCTTCAGTATTTTTTTTTATATTTTAACCAAACTTTTATTTGGTTTTCATGATTTTTTGTACATCAATCTCATTTCTCTTCCCAATTTTTCCTCCACCTCCCTTAATTGTTTTTCAAAGTATTTTTTGAGCTCATCCATAGTCTAAGCCAATTTCCTATTTCTCTTGGAGGTTTTGAATACAGAAGCTTTGATTTTGTTGTCATCTGAACATGTGATTTGATCTTCCATAGGACTAAAGTAATTCTCTATGGTCAGATTCTTCTTTTTCTGTTGTTTACTCATTTCCTCAGCCCAAGACTAATTCACAGCACTTCCAAGGTTTTGAGGTTGGTTTTTTAGGGGGACAAACCACTGGGACCTTTATTCCTCTAAGGAAGGTCTTATGCTCTCTAGCCTGTGCTTTGTTATGTAGATGGTCCTCTTAATTCCTTCTGCCCTGGGGCTATAAGGAGAGATCCAGCTTGGTTATTTAGTATGGAAGCCCAAACTGCAATATCTGAGTGTAGGCAAACAGCACAGTATTACTCCAGGGAGAGCAGAAAAATCCCTGCAGACTCTGGGGATGCAGGCTGCTTTCTCCTGATTCTTGCTGTAGATTCTGGAGCCTGTCCTCCTCATTCCACATTCATTCTGGTGAAGCAGAGTTCTCTCACTTCAAGCTGTTGCTGGTGATCTCTGGCATGGGTTATGCTGAGCTGGGCAGTGCTGTGCTGTGCTACACTGCACTGTGTTGCGGCCATAGCATTTTTTGTAATCCCTGGTCCTGGTGAAACACATTTTTCCTGTGGAAGTTTTAAATTATCTTGGACTGAGAAAATGTATCACTCAGTCTTTTTGTGGGTTCTGCCCCTCTGAATTTTGGCTAGAGCCTTCATTTGTTCATATTTTTGGAGCTTGGGGGTAGGGGTTCCCAGGAAATGCTGCCTTCATGCCACCATCTTGACTCCGCCCCCAAATTGTTCAGTTTCAAATGGTTATAAACAAGATAATGTAAGATTTGAACTCAGGTCCCCAAGACTTCAATAATCAGTGACATATCTCTGAGATATACATATAGTTCCCATTCCTACTTCCCAGCTTTTGTTTCTCTGTATACATTTTGATGTCTTATTTCTTCTCATTTTAATTTACTTCTCCCAACACAAAGTCTCAAGAGATTTCTCTGGCAGAAGAACAAAAAGTTTAAACATCTTTAGACATGATCACATTGAGTCCCATGATTTTACTGAAGAAAAAACTAAGGGAGGTTTTGCGGAGGGTTGATTTTTGCTAGTACCAAAAATATGTGCAGAGTATTTATCTTTGACAGGCTTGGAGAATGGAGATGGACATGGCTGGAGCGTCTGCAGGCCAAGAAACCCACCTGTCCAAGCTCTCTCCTTGGCCTAATGGGCTCCCCTGAATCAGCTGGAGCCCCCCCCCCCCCCCCCCCGCCCGCCACAACAGCAGCAGTCCCATTCTGGTCCAGCAGGGGTGGCCAGGCCTCTTTGACTCTCTGAAAGATCGATTCTATCTACTTGGTCAGGGGGTCAAGCACCCCCCAGAAGCTTGTATCCTGGACACCAGTCAATCACTCAGCCTCCCTACGAGATAAAATGCTTAGGCACTTGCCCAAAACTCTTGTGAGGGTACTGCCAAGGAGCACCCAAAGGATGGGCACTTAAGGGGGAGATTCCACCACTTTTCATCAAGAGGAACAGAAAGAATGAGGAGGAGCCATGGTCACAAAGTTTCCTGGACCTGAGGATAACAAATGTGAAAGGGAGTGAGAATGATAAGGTTGGCGGAGGCAGCTAAGGGGATCTCCCCAACTTGCTTGAGCATGTGGGCCATCCAAGTTTATGAAGTGGAGAACCCAAATCCACCCTCAGCCCACCATGAACACCTTCTCTGCATAAATAGCAGGATGTTATAATAAGGATCCCACACAGGATGTTGAAAAGAGTAGGTCTGTGGTACATAGTCACCTAGACTGTATGAAAAAGGAAAGGCCGGCTGCTGTGTCACTACTACTTTGCACATTTCATATACTGCCCCTAAGTGCACCCCTATTTCTTCATGTGCTTGTTTTTTATCTTCTTCTCCTTCTCCCCCTCTCATTCTTATTCTTTACCTTTGCTTTCTTCCATTCTCCTTCTCTTTACTATTCTTATCTTCCACCTTCTCCTTCTCTTCTTCATCTTCTGCTTCACTTCTTCATATCTTCTTTTCCTTTTCTTCTTGTTCAACTTTTCCACCTTCTCCTTACATTCTCCTTCTCCTCTTTCTTCTTCTTTTTCTATTTCTTCTTCTTCCTCTTCTTCTTTGTCTACTTCTTCCTCTTCTTTTTCTCTTCTTCTTCTTCTTCTTCTTCTTCTTCTTCTTCTTCTTCTTCTTCTTGTACTTCATTTAATTCTTCTTGCTCTTCTTTTCTTCAGATTCTTCAGGTTCTTTTTTGTTCTTGTTCTTGTTGTTCTTTTTCTTGATGGTTTTGTGCTTCTTCTCATCCTTCTTCTCATTCTCATTCTTCTTCTGTTATTTCTTCTTGTTGTTCTCTTCTTTCTCTTTTGCTTCTACTTCTTATCCTTCTCTCCTTGTTCTTCTCCTTCACTCGTCCTTCTCATCCTTTCTTCTCCTCTATCTCTTCCAATTCTCTTTCTTTCTCTTCCTCTTTTTTTATCTCTTCTTCTTCTCTTTTCCTCCTCCTAATCTAGTTCTCATTCTTCTTCTCCTTTTCCACTTCATTTTCTTCTTTTTCTTCCTCTTGCTCCTCCTCCTCCTCTTCTTCTTCTTCTCTTCCAATTAACTTCCTCCTCCTCCTTTTCTTCTTCTTCCAGTGTTCTGCCTCATCTCTTTCTCTTCTCCTCCTGCTACTCCTCCTCTACTTCATCATCATTATCATCATGATCTTCTTCCTCCTCCTGCTCCTCTTCTTCTTCTTCATCTTCATCTTCTTCTACTTCTTCTTCTTCTTCTTCTTAAACAATCTAATAGTAAAGGCTTATATGCAACACTCTACCCAGAAAACAGTTTTATTCTTTTAAGGAGTTAGTCTTTTGACTTTTATTAAACTCATTAGTCTTTAGAATTGTTTTATAGGTCATTTACTTTGCAAGTAAAACTAATAAAAATATCTCAAATACACATTTTTATCAGAAATTAGTACTTTTTTCCCTGTTTTAACTCTAGCTTTTTACATCTATATACCAATATTTCTGTAAACTCCTTACACTTTTAGACATTCTTCTATTTATTTCATTTCTTCTTTCTTTAGGGGTTTTTGTATTTTTTGATTTTTGTTTCTGGCCTAATTTAATATAGTTTGAGCTGTCTCCTTTGGGAAGAATCATGTAGATTGTCTTAGCAGGGGTGGCTAGGTAGTGCAGTGGATAGAGAAGCGACCCTGTAGTCAGGAGTACCTGAGTTCAAATCCGGCCTCAGACACTTAATAATAACCTAGCTGTGTGGCCTTAGGCAAGCCACTTAACCCCATTTGCCTTGCAAAAACCTACAAAAAGAGGAAGAAGAAGAAGAGGAAGGAGGAGGAGGAGGAGGAGGAGGAGGAGGAGGAAGGAGGAGGAGGAATAGGCATTTAAACAATTAACAACTAGCAAAGTCACAGGATATAAAATAAACCCACATAAATCTTCAACATTTCCATATATTACTAACAAAGCCTAGCAGCAAGAGATAGAAAGAAAAATTCCACTTAAAGTAACTGCAGACAATGTAAAAATATTTGGGAGTTGGAAAACCACAGAAACTATATAAGCACAAATGCAAAATGCTTTTCACAGAAAATAAAAGTCAGATCTAAACAATTTGAAAAATGTCGTGGGCAGACCAAGCTAATATAATAAAATGAAAATTTTGCCTAAGTTTATGTACTTCTTCAGTGCCATATCAATCAAAATACCTAAAATCATTTTATAGGACTAAAAATAGTAACAAAATTCATCTAGAGTAACAAAATATCAAGAATATCCAGGGCACTGATGGAAAAATGCAAAGGAAAATGACAGATCTAAAACTATATTATAAAGCAGTGGCCATCAAAACTGACTAGTACTGACTAAGAAATACAGTATGAATCACTGGAATAGATTAGGTACAAATGAAACAATAGTAAATTACTTTAGTAATAAACCCAAAGACCCAATGAACAAAAACTGCTTGGAAAACAGTACAGAAGGGGCAACTGGGTGGTACAGTGAAAAGAGCACCAGAGCTGGAGTCACGAGGACCTGACTTCAAATCTGACTTCAGATACCTAGCAATTGCCTAGCTGCATGATCTTGGGCAAAGTCACTTAACCCCATTGCCTTAAATAAATATTTTTTTTTTAAAAAAAGATAATGAAAACAGTACAGAAGATGCTGGACATAGAACAACATCTCACATCCTAAGGTCAAAATAGGTGATTTAGACATGAGGGGGGATAATATAAACTAGTTAGGAGAATAAGGAATAGTTCATCTGTGATATCTATGGAGAGGGGAAGAATTTTTTATTAAGTAAGAGATACATTATAAAATGCAAAATAGATAATTTTGATTACATTAATGAAAAATCTTTCCATAAACAAAACCAATGCAGCTAAAATTAGAAGAATAGTCAGAGGTTGGGAAATAATTTTGATATTCAGTGTTTCTGATAAAGACCTCATTTTTAAAACAAAGAGAATTGAGTCAAATTTAAAAGACTACAAATCATTCCCCAATTCAGTTTAAAGATTTTCAGCAAATCCTTGTTTTTGGTAAGAATCCCTTCTCTCTGTTCCTTAAGGAATTCTAGCTGATGAAACAAAATTCTGAGGTGTCTCTGAGCATGCTTAGAGAGCTTTTGGAGCTGGAGCTCCATAGAGCACTTCTTGTATGTGATCTAAACCAGAGTAACCCAAAACATCTCAGGACAGCTAGGCCTGTGACTCTCTGAGTCCTCCAACCATCCCTTGAAACCCTCTGCCAGCCAAATCAAGGGGAGAATTTCCTGTTTCCCATTCCCTGTTCCAGAGGAGAGGCTTCTTAAAATATACAAACTTTTAAATAGGGCCAAGTATAAAAGTCCCTCTCCTATTTCTGTAAAAAATGGATAATAGCAGACTTAGAAAATACTCTAATAAAAATCTACTTTTCTGTGAAACAGAGAGATCAACAGTTCCTCCTTAAAAAGGAGGGAGAAGATTGAAGGATGTTGTCAAAGTATATATCATACATGTTTAAAACTAATAGAACTACCTCTGGAACAAAGAGATGTAAGACTTCAGTCAGAAATAGTAAAAGGAAGTTTTAAAAAACTAAATACTCACCTCTGGATATGTTCAGTGTGACTGAATGTGTAAAATAGCCTTGACCAAAGACACTCCAAAGGAGATAATCCAACCAAAAATGTTTCTACAGAGAACCACTGAACACAAACTTGTCCTGTAGGCTTGTCTAGAGAAATGTAAGCCATTTCTGATGGCAACCCCACATCAAACCATTATCAGCAGAAATTATAATAAAAAATTGTCTTTAAGGAGCCCTAATTTACTAATCAACACAGGCTATGGTAGGAAATGATAGAAACTGAGCCACATTTCACTACAGTTTGGAAAACATTTGTACCAAATGAATTCTTTGCAAGATTTGAACTGGTGGCTTGAATTATCCATCTGAAGTTCACTACCTTTCAAAAGTGAACAGATGATATATGTTCATATTACAAATAAGGATGTCAAGATTTACTGAAGAATTCAAAAACAAATTGTACTGGTTCTGGAACATTGTCATGAACAAATTTTTTGCCCTCATCTCCTAGTCATAACATTTTGCCATAAAAATTCAAGAACAGTGTGTTTAATAGCATATCAAGGGATCCTAAGTTGCATGGCTGAAGAGCTTTCAACATTTTGGTTGGTTCTTGTTCTTCATTATCAAAGAAGAACAAAATGACTTCACTATGTTTGAGACAAATTACAGTGTGTCCGACTCTGCCTGAACAGACCAATATGATCTAAGTATGCTCTACCACAGTTCGGGCACACATAGTCCATGTGAACCCGTAGGTGGGTACCCTAACATATATATCACATTTCCTTTTAACTGCTTCAATTCTGCCTTCTTCATGGAGTGCAGTACCCCATTGATGAGGTCATACCATGATGGGCAGTCCTGTGAAGTGTCTCCTATGCTGTGCAATCAATCCTAAAGTACTCCAGTGAGGTCTTTAGGATGTCCACGTATTACTTCTTCTTACCCCCTTGTGATTATCTGCCCTGTATGAGTTCTCCACAAAATAGTTTTATTGGCAAGAGGACACCTGACATTCTAACAACATATCCATCACAGTTGCACTCTCTGGTGTAATGTTGGAATGTTTGGCAGTTTAGTTCAAGAAAGGACCTCAGGGTCTGGTATCTTCTCCTGCCAGGTGATCTTCAGAATATTCCTAAGACTTTCAACATGTACAGACCTAAGAGGAATCCTGAAAATCATGCAAGAGGAACATGAAATCCCCACAGTCCCTTCTCCTCCTAGAATTGCCCTAAAGATGTATCCATAGTGCCTGCAGAATACGAGTGAACATCCTAACAATTTTATTGAGTTATAAAAGACAACAATTCTGTGCATTTATCTGAAGAAAAGTCAGGAGAAAAATAAGAGTCAAATAGCACAATATGTAAATTCCATAAAAAATAACAGAGATGAATACTAATGATAATAATAATAATAATAATAATGATAATAATAATAATAAACACTATAGCGGGTCAAGGTTTAGAAAGGTTAAGTGACTTGTCTAAGGTCTTGGGTTCTAATTCCAGTTGTGTCTCCACTGTACCAGTTCACTAGTGGCATGACAACTGGTGTTAGAGAGAATAAAGTCCCAAATCTGAAAAAGTTTTAGAAAGAAATATATGAAGTCACTTGGTAGAGGAGATTGAGCCAGAAAGGAGGGTTTACATTTCATACAGTTTAGACCAGGGTGCCCACATATAAACTGAAGGGTTAGATATGTGGTTGGTGCCAGGGTTCCCCTGTCTCTCCCCACTTCATCTCCTTCTTTGTCTCTTCCTGCCTAGAAAAATGAGGTTAAGCCCTTGCCCTTCCCCAGACCAGCCCCCTCCTCCTCTGTTCTGGGGGACTGTGCTCTGTCCAAGTGCTCTTCAAAGGCTGATGATTCACAGATGCTGTTGCAGCTTTTGTGCTCTTCCATTTGGAAAACTCCCCCTCCCCTACCTGGGTCTCCCTCTCCTAGTTTCCACAAAGGGGGCCCATCTTCCACCACCCCAAGCTGAGCTCGGCTACTGACCCCCATCCCCAGCCCCAGCAGACTGTCCTGAGAACCCTAGACCCCTGGTCAGATACGGGTCCCCTCCCCTCACCAGGCTAAGAGATGGGCGGATTACAGAAATGTCTGGGGAAGGTGGGCTCCCCAGTGTGCTGGGCCTGAGGTCACCGAGCTCCAAACTCTCACTTCTCCCTATTCTGTTCTGAGAGGAGAAAAGCAAGACCTTTCAATTACATTACTCTATCCACCCCCTTCCCACCCTCAATTGAGTGTAAGTCTTCTTTGTCTCAGTCAGAGCATGTGAGGGAGTGGGGACCAGCTGTAGGTCTGCGGAACCCCTTACCACATACCTTGCCCTCCCCCTCCAGATTTCCCCTTTATCGTCCCAATTGTTCCCCATCTTCCAGACTGACCATCTCTGAAGGTCCTGCAAGTGCCTAAAGGGTTGTGAGGGAAGTAAGTGCTCCCTCTCTAGTCCTGCCTCAGCCCCTCCCTCTCTTATCCATTTCTTCCTTTGCTCCCCCTCCCAGCCTTCCATCTTAGCTTTTCATGGTTTGCCTGAAATTGAGGACATCAACACCTCACCCAGATCATCAAATTAAACTAAAATGGTTGTTGTGGTTTGTCTTTTGTTCTCTAAGAGGAACATCATATAAAAGAAGTAATGGCATGACATGCAAGTGGATTTAAGTGAGGGAGAGTTATTCACATTATGCTCCAGAGATCTCATGGTCCAGGGGGCAGATATAGATCACGTAACCCTGGAAATGCTCAGGAGGTTGTGTGTAAGGTATTAATATTTTTGTTTTTCATGTGTTGTGTAAATAGATCTGATCATCTGTGTGCATGTGTGTGAATATATATCTGTTTGTATGAATGTGTGTGTGTGTGTGTGTGTGTGTGTGTGTGTGTGTGTGTGTGTGTGTTTGGGGTGAACCTGGGTGTGGCTGGTCTTCCAGGGTTGCTATTGTCTCAGGTTTCCTGTCTGTTCAGGCCTTTGAATGGAGGTAGGGGGCAGGGCTGGGGTTCAGGAGATGGGGTGGAGTGCAGTTCATGAAGACCAGCAGGTACCAGCCTTGGGAGACACTTCATCCCTCTCTCCCTCCCATGGTGGTTTCCATCCTCCCTTCCTCCATCCTTGGCTTAGTCTTAGGACTGGGGAGAAAGGAGACCGTCTAAGAACTTTTCCTCTCCCTTTCTCCATAGCATCTCTTTTGATTAAAGGAGCATTTCCATGGACTTTATTGTGGGACAGAAGGAGGGGATTGTCCCTGAACTTGAGAATATCGGATATACAAAATAAACAAAAAAAAATAAACATTCAGGGTTGTTTTAATAAGCACCATCTCTAATTTGGAGGCATTTCGAGCATTTTGTTATAGTGCTATAGATGAGCTGTCCCCATTTCTTTTGATCTATTGGAGAAAGACTCTTAATCCTGGAAAATGGAAGCACTTTCTTCTATATCTCTCATATGCAATAGCCCTTAGAAAAACTTAGTGTAAAGATGATTTTATTCTCTTAAACTGTTACACGTCTTATAGTATCTGCCTTTGATCTCTTCATGGAAAAATATTTCAACTTAAGAGAAACAGAATTATAAATTTTATTTTCTGGGATTGCCACTTATACATGTTCTGTCATAATCTCTTCCTCATCCATAGATGTAATCAATAATCTCTTACCTGCTCCTTCAGTGTAATGTTGATTCCCCTTTTACACCTAAATTGACACAGACATAACGTAAAGAGCATTTTTTTTTTTTGTTTTGGACAGAAATCATAAAGGATCATCCCCCTCGCAGTTTGATTGATTTTGACTGGGTAGTTTAAGTCATTCTTTTTTTAGGTTTTTGCAAGGCAATGGGGTTAAGTGGCTTGCCCAAAGCCACACAGCTAGGTAATTATTAAGTGTCTGAGACCGGATTTGAACCCAGGTACTCCTGACTCCAGGGCTGGTGCTTTATCCACTGCACCACCTAGTGGCCCCAAGGTTAAGTCATTCTTAGCTACATTTCTTTCTTTCTTAAGCCTAATCATTGAACAGGGGTTGGCTCAGTCAAACTGAGACCTGGTAAAGACACTAGCTTAAAAAGACCAAAGTCTCCCATTGCATCCATGGTCATCTCCAGGGTCACCTGATCTATATCTGCCCCCTGGACCCAGAGAGTTCTGGAGCACAAAGCGAACAGCTCTCCCTCACTTAAATCCACTTGCATGTCATGCCATTACTTCTCTTATATGTTGTTCTTCTTAGAGAACAAAAGACAAACCACAAGAATCATTTTTAGTTTAATTTGATAAGTTGTATGAGGTGTTGATGTCCTATCAAATTTCAGGCAAACTACATCAATTTTATCTTATCTCTTTATTTATCAAATAATGTGAATTCCCTTCACCCCTCCCCTCCCCAGCTGCTGTCTTTAATTTTATCAAACATTAAAATTGTTTTATTTGTTTACTTCATATATTGCATACCTAATCTTTTCCATTGTTTTACTTTCTATTTTGTAATTGCTTTCTGAGCAGCCCGGTATCTCACTGGACCTGAAGTAGCATTGCAAAACTCCAGATGAAGTCAGAAAATGGCAGACAAGACTAAACAAAATTGTTTTCATAATCACTTATTTGTGGTGGAGCTTTTGATCAACTACTGATAATCATTAACCCAAATCTTTTTCTTTCCTCTTTCCCCTGCACTTATACTACCTTTGAGATTCTTGGCCTCTTTTGAAACATTTTTATTGATGTTTTCTGTTTCTTATATCACCATGTGTCCCTTTCCTCCATCCTCCACAGTCATATGACAAATAGTATTGTTTGTTTTAGGGAGAAAAAGCATAATTGATGTATCCATTCGGAAAAGGATATTACATGTGTAGCCCTTTTGGACCTCTCACTTCCTGGACAAGGTAGGGTGATGCTGTCTTATCATGTTTCCTTTTTACTTCCACTTGTTCTTTCACAGTTTTCATAAGTACTTTTCACTTTTTGTGTTACCATTCTTTCTGTTTAAATTGTTGAAGTTACTATGTACATATACACCTGTCTTGAGTTTCTTTAATACACTTTGTATCAGGTCACAAAGATCTTTTATTACTTCTTCTTTTTATTGTTTTTGCAAGGCAATGGTGCTAAGTGATGTGCCCAAGGTCACATAGTTTAGTAAGTATTAAGTGCTTGAGATTGGATTTGAACTCAGGTCCTCCTGACTCCTGGGTCGGTGCTCCATCTACTGTGCCATATAGCAGCCCTGATCTTTCCTTACTTCTCTGCACTTTTCATACCTAGCATTTCTTTCTTTCTCTTTTATGTTTACAAACATTTATATAGTGTGAAAAATTTGAAGGTATTCTATAAATGGCACAGAATGCACATTACCTTCAGTAAAACATTTATAGTTTCCTTTCAGGAAATCATAGAAGATATTAGTTTTAGTCATTTAAATGAGCTCAAGGTTGTTTGACAACATTTGGTTATAGAACATCCCAGAAAGGGAAACATACACAGCTCTAGGAACACATGCAGGTAGGTTTATAAATCTGACAAATATTTATCTGAGGAGAATTCAAGACAAAATCAACACAATTCATCCACTTTCCTCCCTCCCCCCCCCCCAACTCCCAAATTTTAAAAGGAGATACCAGAAATATTCTTTGTCTTAATCCAAAAACAAACATGTAGGCACACAATGATTTCCACTAATTTTCTCACTTACCTCATAACAATGATTTCATGTATCATGTCCATTAAAATAATATTGACAATAACAAATAAAAATGACCCCAAAGCAGCTAGGAAGAATGAATCTTGGAATTTTTAATTTGCTTATCTTTAAACAACAAGATATTGCTAGAAATTATGTTCAAGATCTACATTAAATTTACAGCACAGAAGACTCATGGAGTGATAATTTGATATAGTAACATATTAATACACTTATCAATCTATTCTATATACAATCACAGTTAAGAGATTTTGATCTATACATTGACAATAATAAGCATGCTGATGGTCTATCTGTATATGTCTTGTGCAACAGAAGTCATAAAACCACCCACTTCTACAGATAGTATCTGTCAGGGATGGTTTATTATTTGAGATCAGTAAGTTTACTCAATTGCCTTCTAACTGCCTTTTAGGAACAAGTCGTCTTTGATAAAATATTAGGTACATTATTCTTATGCTAATAGCAAATTATCAATTCTGAATCAGAAAACAAAACAAAGCTAGTTCATTTTGAAATCCAAGGTAGTGTAGTTTTTCATTATGTTCAGCACAAGGATGGAATTTTTTTTTTTTTGCAAAGATGACTAAAAAAAACCTCGGACAAACAAGATAAAATTAAGAGTAAATCTTTGAAAACCTGGAATGGTACTAATGAATCTCACCAGTTTCTCAGACCTTTAAATGATTCTAATGAAATTGATGAACATAATAATGAAACATCCAGATTTGGCTTAAGGATATGTTTCATATGAGAAAACCACAAATTATCACATCAAAAGAATGACAAGAAGCATTTCTAATTTCTGACTTAAAAAAACCATGTAGTCCCACAACAAGGCTTTCAGAAGCAAAGTAATTTTCAACTTCACTTAAGTCATACACACACACACACCCTTCCACCCAATTGCGAATATTAAAGTAAAACTTAGATATACATATATGTATATTTGATGTCTGTGTGCAGAAATGCCATGTTTTGTGCTCATAATCTTTTTATAATGGACAAAGGACATAAGCCAAATTCCACCATTTGGAAAGGTTCTAATCCTCATTGCTTCATTTCCTATCTAAAGGAAAAGTTCAAGCCACACTTCAGTTGTGGGAAAACCACATAATGCAGAAAACACTCCGAAATGTTTGTAATTGTAATTGATTATGTACCTATAATAATATCTTCTCTTGATCCAAAGGTGTGAACGTGATTTTGGAATATCTTGCCACAAAGGAATCCAGCCAGTAGAAGCTCCTATAAGCTGACTATCTGTGGTGGGCTGGAGCTCCCACCTCCTGCCCCTCCAGTCCCAGGGGTTGCCCGTGCCACCACATCTACCATGGGGTTGCCTCAGCTTGGGTGAGGGGTCCAATCAGAGACTCGGAGCCTCCAGGGACCAGCTCAGGATGAAAGATGATTAGTTCAGGTTGGCAGTGCCCTACAGGTCAGTAATGGCGTCCAGAAGCTGAGCTTTTGTTCTAGCTAATGGGATGGTGCCCACAGACACCATTTCTTTCAGAATGGCAGTAGTACTCTGGGGAATTGATGTTCTACAACTTGTTTAATCATTGCATGGTAAATGAGTATCTACTTTGTTTGCAATTCATAGCTGTTCCAAAATGTACTTATAAAAATATTTTGGAGTACATGAGGATTTTTTTTTCTCGATGGCTTCCTTGCAGTGAAAATGGAGTCACTGTTTTAAAAGCTTAGAAAGTATTTATTACTTACTTTGCCTAATTCCAAATTATTTCTCAAAATGGATATGTCATTTCATAGCTCTAAGGACAATGTATTGGTTTGGCTGTTACCACACATTGCAGAGGCATCAAAACCATATCATACTGTAAGAGGAATTTGATAGTACTCCTTCATAACCTGTCTTTGTAAATAGTTTATATATAATTGGGATAAAATGATTTTGAAATGTTTCATAGAATTCGCTTTCAAATCCAGTTGGTGCTGTGGATTTTTTTCCCCAGGCACTCATTTAAACCTTGTTCAGTTTCTTTTTTAAGACAGAGTTATTTGAATCTTCTTTATTGCAATTATCTCCTGTTAACATGAACAGTTTCTGTTTTGGTAAGTATTCATTCATTTCATATAGGTGGTTAGTGTTCCTGGATTCTGCTTCAACAAAATTAACTCCTATTCATTAATTTTATTTTCATTAGTTGTAAATTTACCTTTTCACTTTTGAGACTAATAATTTGATTTCCTTCTTTTTTGTTTATCAAATTAACTAATGTTGTTGATATTTTCAGACAACAAATGCCTACTTTTATTTATTAGATTATTTTTATGCTTTATATTCTCTTCTTTAATTTGAAGATTTCCAGTTTGAAATTTAATTGGATATTTTTCATTTGTTCTTTATTTTAATTTTTAAAATTTCATGTATAATTCCTTAGTCTTCTTTCTCTGTTTAATAGATATAAGCATTTAGAAATAGGAAATTTCCCTAAGTATTGTTTTGGTGACATGCCAAAAAATTTTGATATGTTGCCTCATTGTTGTAACTCTCGTTAATGAAATTATTGCTTCATTCTCTGATTAATTCTTTGATTAATTCTTTTTAGGATTAGATAATTGAGTTTTCTTTTTTAAATTAATTTTTATTAAAGTTATTATTTGAGTTTAAAAATTGTCCCCCCAATCTTATTTCCCTGCCCCCACCCACCTATGGAAAGCAATATGTCAATCTTTACTTTGTTTCCATGTTGTACCTTGATCCAAATTGGGTGTGATGAGAGAGAAATCATATCATTAAAGAAGAGAAGAGAAGTCTAAGAGGTAACAAGATCAGACAAAATATCTGTTTTTTTCCAAATTAAAGGGAATAGCCCTTGAACTTTGTTCAAACTGCACAGCTTCTTATCTGGATACAGATGGCACTCTCTTTTGCAGACAGCCCAAAATTGTTCCCGATTGTTGCACTGATGGAATGAGCAAGTCCTTCAAGGTTGAACATCACTTCCATGTTGCTGTTAGGCTGTTCAGTGTTTTTCTGGTTCTGCTCATCTCATATAGCATCAGCCCATGCAGATCCCTCCAGGCTTCCCTGGTTTCTAATAGAACAATATTGTTCCATGACATACATATGCCACAATTTACTAAGCCACTCCCCAACTGAAGTACATTTACTTGATTTCCAATTCTTTGCCACCACAAACAGGGCTGCTATAAATATTTTTGTACAAGTAAGGTTTTTACTCTTTTTCATCATCTGTGCAGGGTATAGACCCAGTAGTGGTATTGCTGGGTCAAAGGGTATGCATATTTTTTTGCCCATTGGGCATAGTTCCAAATAGCTCTACAGAAGGGTTGGATGAGTTCACAGCTCCACCAACAGTGTAATAGTGTCCCAGATTTCCCACAACCCTTCCAAAAATAATCATTGTCATTCCTGGTCATATTGGCCAATCTGAGAGGTGTGAGGTGGTAGCTCAGAGAAGCTTTAATTTGCATTTCTCTAATAATTAATGATTTAGAGCATGTTTTCATATGGCTATGGATTGCTTTGATCTCCTCATTTGTAAATTGTCTTTGCATATCCTTTTACCATTTGTCAACTGGGGAATGGCTTTTTATTTTAAAAATATGACTCAGTTCTCTATATATTTTAGAAATGAGTCCTTTGTCAGAATCATTAGTTGTAAAGATTCTTTCCCAATTAACTATATTTCTTTTGATCTTGGTTACATTGGTTTTATCTGTGCAAAAGTTTTTTAATTTAAGGTAATCAAAATCATCTAATTGGTATTTGGTGATGTTCTCCAAATCCTCATTAGTCCTTGATCTTCTGATTTGCTCATAGTATTGTTTTTTATGTCTAAGTTCTGTAACCATTTGGATCTTATCTTGGTAAAGGGTGTGAGGTGTTGGTCTAATCTAAGTTTCTTCCATACTAACTTCCAATTATCCCAGCAGTTTTTATCAAAGAGGGATTTTTTATCCCAATGGCTGGACTCTTTGGGCTTTTCAAACAGCAGATTTCTATAATCATCTCCTGCTTTTATGCTTAGTCTATTCCACTGGTCGACCACCCTATTTCTTAGCCAATAACAAACAGTTTTGATGACTGACGCTTTATAATATAATTTTAGATCAGGTAGGGGTAAACCACCTTCTTTTGCACTTTTTTTTCATTAAGCTCCTAGCAATGCTTGAATTTTTATTTCTCCATATGGATATACTTACAATTTTTCCTAACTCATTAAAGTAATTTTTTCTTATTTTGATTGGTAGGGCACTAAACACATAGTTTAGTTTTGGTAGAATTGTCATTTTTATTATATTAGCTCTCCCTATCTATGAGCAGTTGATATTTGCCCAGTTATTTAAATCCGATTTAATTTGTGTGAGAAGTGTTTTATAATTGTTTTCAAAAAGATTCTGAGTCTGTCTTGGCAAATAGACTCCCAAGTATTTTATATTGTCTGAGGTTACTTTGAATGAAATTTCTCTTTCTAGCTCTTCCTGCTATATCTTGCTAGACATATATAGAAAAGTTTAAGATTTATGAGGGTTTATTTTATAACCTGCAATTTTGATAAAATTGCTAATTGTTTCAGTAGTTTTTTGGATGATTTCTTGGAATTCTCTAGGTAGACCATCATGTCATCTACAAAGAGTGAGAGTTTTGTCTTTTCCTTCCCAATTCTAATTCTTTCAATTTCTTTTCCTTCTCTAATTGCTGATGCTAACATTTCTAATACAATATTGAATGGTAGTGGTGATAATGGGCACACTTATTTAACCCCTGATCTTATTGGGAATGCCTCTAGCCTCTCCCCATTGAGTATAATGCTTGTTGATGGTTTCAGATAGATACTGCTAATTATTTTAAGGAAAAGTTAGGAATGGATGCTGTATTTTTTCAAAAGCTTTTTCAGCATCTATTGATATGATCATGTGGTTTCTGATAGGTTTGTTGTTGATATAATTGAGTATACTTACAGTTTTCCTATTATTGAACCAAGCCTGCATTCCTGGAATAAATTCTACTTGATCATAATGTATTATCCTAGTGATAACTTGTTGTAATCCTTTTGCTAAGATTTTATTTAGGATTTTTGCATCTATACTCATCAGGGAAATAGGTCTATAATTTTCTTTCTTTGTTTTAACTCTTCCTGGTTTAGGTAACAGCACCATATTGGTTTCATAGAAAGAGTTAGGCAGTGTTCCATCTTTCCCTCTTTTTCCAAAGAGTATATATAGGATTAGAACCAATCCTTCCTTAAAAGTTTGGTAGAATTCACTTGTGACTCCATCAGGCACTGGAGATTTTTTTGAGGTAGTTCAATAATGACTTGTTGAATCTCTTTTTCTGAGATAGGGTTGTTTAGGTATTTAATCTCTTCTTCATTTAACCTGGGCAACTTATATTTTTGTAAATATTCATCCATTTCACTTAGATTATCAAATGTATTGGCATAGAGTTGGGCAAAATAATTTCAAATTATTACTTTAATTTCCTCCTCATTGGTGGTGAGTTCACCTTTTTCATTTATGATCCTAGCAATTTGGTTTTGGTCTTTCTTTTTTTTTTAATCAAATTGACCAGAGGTTTATTAATTTTATTGGTTTTTTTCATAATACCAACTTTTGATTTAATTTATTAATTCAATAGTTGTTTTGCTTTCAATTTTAATAATTTCTCCTTTAATTTTTAGAATTTCTAATATGGTATTTAATTGGGGATTTTTGATTTGTTCTTTCTCTAATTTTTTTAGTTGCATGTTTATTTCATTGATTTCCTCTTTCTCCAATTTATTCATGTAAGCATTTAGAGCTATAGTATATCCCCTGAGAGTTGCTTTGAATGAATCCCATAGGTTTTGGTATGTTGTTTCATTATTATCATTATCTAGGATAAAATGGTTAATTCTTTCTATAATTTGTTTTTTGGTCCACTCATTTTTTAAAATGAGGTTATTCAGCTTCCAATTTGTTCTGGGTCTATATCTCCTTGGCCCAGTACTGCATATGACTTCTATTGTATTGTGATCTGAGAAAGATGTATTCAGTATTTCTGCCTTTCTGCAGTTGATCATTAGGTTTTATGTCCTAGTTCATGGTCAGTTTTTCTATAAGTTCCTTGTACTGCAAATAAAAAGGTATATTCCTTTTTATCCCCATTCAGTTTTCTCGATATGTCTTCCATATCAATTTTTTCTAACAGTCTATTTACCTCCTTAACTTCTTTCTTGTTTATTTTATGATTCGATTTATCTAGATCTGAGAGTAGGAGGTTGAGGTCTCCCACTAGTAGACTTTTGCTGTCTATGTCTTCCTGTTGTTCTTTCAGCTTTTTCTCTAAGAATTAGGGTGCTGTCCTACTGGGTGCATATATATTCAATATTGAAATGACTTTATTGTCTATGGTACCTTTTAGGAGGATAAAGTTTCCTTCCTTATCTCTTTTAACACTATCTATTTTTGCTGGTGCTTTGTCTAAGATAAGGATTGCTACCCTGCTTTTTTTACTTCAGCTGAAGCAAAATCTATTTTGCTCCAACCTTTTACCTTTAGTCTCATATGTATCCCTCTGCATCAAATGAGTTTCTTGTAAGCAGCATTTTGTAGGATTCTGGTTTTTAATCCACTCTGCTATTTGCCTACGTTTTAAGGGAGAGTTCATCCCATTCACATTCAAGGTTATGAATATTAATTCTTTATTGCCCTCTGTGCTATCTTCCCTCTGTTTGTATTTTTCCCCCTTTCTCCCCCCTTTATCCATATTTTCCAGTATTTTCTTTCTGAATACCACACCCCTTCAGTGTTTGCCCTACTATATCACCCGCTCCCCTTTCTTTCCCCTTTTTCCTTTTTCCCTTTTCCCTTCCCTTCCTTTTGTTATTTCCCCCTTTTTCCCTTCCTCCATTCCCACTCCCCTTTTCCCCTTTTAATACCTGAAAGCTTAGATGTTTTATAAGTTAACTGAGTATGTATACATTAACTTTAAGCCAAGTCTGATGAGAAGAAGATTCTAATGTTTCTCATCTGCTCCCTTCCCCAATTAGGTTTTTTGTACCACTTAGTGAAATGAGATTTAACCCATTCAATCCCCTCCTTCCTTCAGTCCCCCTTTCCTGTCCCCCTTTTTAAGGAGGTAGTGTTTTTTAGATCATTCTATCTAAGTCATAGAAAATTCTGAGTGTCTGTCCCTTCTAGTTCAGTATATTCTATTGAATAGGGTCAAAATTCCTGAGAGTTATTAGAGGCTTTATCCCAAGTAGGGTTAAAGCCAGTTACATCTCTTTAGATAGCAGTCTTATGGATAGGTCATTAATGTCCATCATTTCTGGCTAGGTATATTCTCTCTGTTAGAGTTACAATTCTCAAGATTTATGAGAATCTTTTTCCCCCATGCTGGGATATAGCCAGTTTCAACTTATTGGATTGCATTTTTTTTTCCTTTTACTGGCCCCTTTTTTTTTCTTTTTTACCTTTTCATGTTTCTCTTGAACCTCCTGGTTGATGTCCAAATTTTCTGTTTAGCTCTGGTCTTTTCATCAGAAATTTTTGGAATTCTTCCATTTTGTTAAATGTCCATCTTTTTCCCTGGAAGAGAAGGCTCAGCTCTGCAGGATAGTGGATTCTTGGCTGCATTCCAAGCTCCCTTGCTCTTCAAAATATCCCATTCCAGGCCCTTCAATCCCTTAATGTTGATGCAGCCAAGTCCTGCGTGATCCTTGCTGTGACTCCTTGATATTTAAATTGTTTCTTTGTGGCTGCTTGCAGTATTTTCTCTTTTATCTGATAGTTCTGGAGTTTGGCCACAACATTCCTTGGTGTTTTCATTTTAGAATCTTTTTCTGGTGGGGATTGATGTACTCTTTCAATAACTACTTTGCCCTCTGATTCCATGATATTAGGGTAGTTTTCCATCACTAGATCCTGTAATATTGAGTCCACACTTTTTTTTCTCTTCAATGTTTTTAGGAAGTACTATAATTTTCAGGTTGCCCCTCCTCGATCTATTCTTGAGGTCCCTGATTTTGTTGATGAGGTATTTTAAATTTGCTTCTATTTTTTTCTATTTTTGGATTTTGTTTAACTGACTCTTGCTGTCTCATGGAGTCATTAGTTTCTGTAGACTCCATGCTTTTTGGGGGGGAGGAGTTTTCTTCATTAACCTTTTGCAACTCCTTTTCCAATTGGTCAATTCTATTTTTGAAAGAGCTTTCCATTTGACCAGTTGAGGTTTTGAGAGAATTAATTTCTTTTTGAATTTGCCCATTTGAAGATCTGAGAGAATTATTCTCATTTTGTATTTGTCTAATTGAGGATCTGAGAGATTTATTCTCATTTTGTATTGGTCCAATTGATGCTGTGATTGATTTATTCTCATTTTGTAATTGTCCAATTGATGATCTGAGAAATTTATTCTCCTTTTGTATTTGTCCAATTGTACTTTCTAAGGTTTTGTTTTCTTGTTCCAAGGTATTAATTGCCTCTCCCAAATTTATAAGCTCCTTCCTTATTTCTTCAAGCAAGTCTTTCTGTGCTGAAGACCAGATTGTATTTTCCTCAGAGGTTCCAGGTCTCTCTGAGTTAGGGTCTTTCCCTTCCAAGAATTTTTTTTTTTGGATCCACCTTTCTGCTGACTCTTCTTCATTTTCCTAAGAGCTGAGTTGGGGTGGGGCTGGTTCACAGGGGCTTGGGATCTCTAAAGGCTTTACTCACTGAGTGCAGTTCCTCTGGCTGGCCAGTAGGATGTGTTGGTTGCTTTCTCTGGAGTGTCTGTGACCTTGATTGAGGCCTTCTCCCTTTTCCCTTTGCTTGAAGGGAGGAGTTGGAACTATTGAATTCTTTTGCCTTCAATCAATGGTGGGCTTTACCCTGGCCTGAGGTCATTCCTCAGCTGAACTGGTTCTTCTGCTCACACACCTGGGCCTGAGGCTTAATTCGTTTGCATTTGTTTGTTCCCTAAGAGGTCTGAGCTAACCCTCAGACCAGAGGAGCCCAGGGATTTTGTCCACAGCTCTCTTGCCCCGGAACTCTCCCCCCAGCCTTGTCTGCCAGCTCCTGGGGGACAGCATCAACACCAGTGCCTCTACTTCCTAGTTGACTCAAGGCCCTGCCATCTAGCCCCACCACTGATCCAGCAGGTCTGACTCCTTGGCCCTCGGACTCTGGGTTTCAATTCAGCTGTTAATCTGGTTGATCTGGGGCTGATCCTCCCTCTGAGCCCACACTCACCTGCCCAAATTTGGCCAGTGCTGCTGCTGAGGTAGATGTTCTTTCTCCTGGCTTTTCTTTCTGGGTTTTGTGGGTCAGATTTCTTTTAAGAGGTTTGTTTCACGTGATAGATGGGGAAGAGATCAGGAGACTTTAGAACTGTGACTGTCTTCTCTCCACCATCTTGGCCAGATGTCGATTATTGAGTTTTCAACTAACTTTTAACCCATATTTTCACAACTCAGTCATTTACATTGCATTTTATTCTGTCAAAGTCATTAAAGACTGCATTTATTTACGATTTCTGTTTTTCTCCATTTGGTTATGAGGTATTTATGGCCTAGTTAGGTTCACCTATTTGTATAGTTTGACTATTTCCTTCTGATAATTCGTCTGTTTTTTTCCTTTAATAAATTGGATGCTTGGCCATTTGATTCATATTTTTTTTAGTATTGATATTACATTTTTTCCTATGGAAGCTTTAGCAAGATATAGTTTCCCTACTTAACTCTTTCAGGTTTTACTTTTTCTGAGATCTTGATTGCTACCCTTTCCTTTTGTGCTTCAGTTAAAGTTCCAGAAGGAGAGAAATTATCTGAAACTTCATACTTTTCCACATGACTCTATTCAGAACTAATTATGGGGGTTTGAAAGTTTTTGGTAGTCCCAAATTGATGTGATTTGAGGGGAGGTTGAATCACTGCTTTTCTGTTCTCTGCTCTGTTCCTTACCTAGTGAAGAACTCCTGATCCCTTAGGATTGCAACTGATAGTGCTCTTCAGGTTTCCTGTTACACTGAGACACTAAGTGACACCATTCCTCAGGGTCCCTGATCCCTTTCGACCAGAAGTTATGCTGCTCCTCAGGGTCCTTAATTCGTCTTTCCAGAAAGTGTTCCTCTTTGTCCTTGAACTCTGAGCCATTAGTCTCCTTAAGCAATGGAGTGTACAAACATCTTCCAGGTGTGTCAAATGCTACCAATCTCTTTCTAATCAGCTACTAGGTCGCCTTTCTGTCTCTAGCCTAAGAACTCCTAAAGCTGAAACTGCATCTGTCTGTGAAAATTAATTATCTGAAAGAGGAAATATTTCTCAAGTACAAAGTTTCCAACTAGATAAATAATGATTTAATAGAATGGTGATAGGTTCCCTTTAAGTAAAGCCAACTAATTCCTCAGTAATTAGTGATAAAGGAGTGATTTACAAAACTTCTTTGTAATATCTAAAAAGAGGAATAAAACATATCAGTAATCTTAGGAAATATTTTTTGAACATAATTCAGTTAGACAAGGCAGGTCATCTTTCTGGTTTGTTTTTCAAATGCTTTCTTAATGCAAATTTGTACTGCTGGCTACATTTAACTGTCAAAGGGAGATTTCTCCAGAAGTTCTTGCCCCAAAGCTGAAGCACTTTACAACCAGAAAACTTCCTTTCAAGGAGCCTATAGATTCAGTAAAAACTTGTGGCTTGTATTAAGCATTCACCATTCATGCCTCATCCTTCAGTTGCCAGAAACGGAAACCCAACTATTGAAGATTATACTACTATGCTTATACTTAATCTCTAACTGAGGAAGTTTATTCACTAAATCTAAACATTAGCTTTTGTCAGCCCCTCTTTCTCCAACTGCCAGAAAGGAGAACTTAGCCTTTAAAAGTTTCTTTTAATCGAGTAATCATTTTATTCCTTCAGTGATACATATCATGTTCTAAATTACCTTCTGATAAAGTCTTATCCATTTATTTATTAAATCTATAATCTATTTCTCTGTTCTTGCATTTTTAATAGGAATGAGTGCTGTATTTTGTCAGAAGGTTTTTCAACATTTATTTAGAAAATCAATAGGTTGCTATTGATAAAGTCAATTGTGCTGATAATTTTCTTGGTTTTTTTTCCCTTTTTTTTGCAAGGCAAATGGGGTTAAGTGACTTGCCCAAGGCCACACAGCTAAGTAATTATTATGTGTCTGAGGCCATATTTGAACTCTGGGACTCCTGACTCCAGGGACGGTGCTCTATCCACTGTGCCACCTAGCCGCCCCTGATAGTTTTCTTAATAGTGAACAAACCTGCATTGCTGGTATAACTCCTACCTGATCCTAGCATGTGATCCTAGGGATAACTTGTTCTAATTGCTTTCCTATAATTATATTTAATTTTAGAATATTATATTTAAAATTGTTGCATTCAAAATGGAAATTGGTTGATAATATTCTTTCACTATTATGATTCTTCCTGGCTTTGGTATCAGCTCCATACTCATTTGGTAGAATACCTTCTTCACCCATGTTTTCTTCAATATTTGGGATAATTCGCTTGTAAATCCATCTGGTTAAGAAGGTTTTTCCTTAGAGAGTTCACTGATAACTTGCACAATTTCTTTTTTTCCTTAATGTATTTACATAAGTCTGTAATTTCCTGTTTTTTAATCATTGCAATATATATATATATACATACATACATACATATATATATATATATATATATGTAGCTATACAGTCATTTCACTTAGATTGCCAATTTTATTGGTGTACAGTAGGACAAAATAGTTCTGAATTGCTATTTCAGTTTTGATACTGGTGATTTGGGTTCCTTCTTTCTTTGTTTTTTTCTTTTCATTGTTGGATTTATTTTACTTTTCTACCGAGTCCGGAGGAGGGAAGCCAGGCCCGACATCAATATGATGCATAAGCTGGTTCGTTTATTGATCACAGGATACATACTTTTATACTCTACATTTACGTAACCAATTACATAAGCATTTTAGCAAGCATTTTTTTCACATGCATACCTTGTGTATGTCTTAGGTGATTGTTTTGAGAACCAAACAGTGTTTTGCTAAACAGAGAGAAGATTGTTTTGAGAACCAAACAGTGACTTGATAAACAAAGTGCAGAAAGTAATTATCTCAGAATGTGCTATCTATCTGGGCCTGGGAATGTACCTCCTAGCTCACACATGCAGCTACTCCCTTGTCTAAGCTCTGAAGCACATCTTGCTTGTTAAAGCACATAACTATTTCTGTGTTAACCCTTCATAGCTCTTAGCCTGGAATACATATGACACAACACTTTTCCCAGTTACATGCAAAAACAAATTTCAACATTCACTTTAGAACCTTGAGTTCCAAATTCTCTCCCTTCCTCCAAGTCCAATTCTCATGTGAGAAAGGTATGATTTGATATAGGTTAAAAATATATCTTCATTAAAAACATCACCACAATATTCATGTTGTAATAATAATCATAAACTTTAATGTAGAAGCTGCTTAACCTTGTGCTATTCTTACTGTGCCTCCACAATAATTAAATTCTTTCTGCCTGTCTGCAATTTTTCTCATTGATTTGGGTGCTCTGGATTTGGCTATAATATACCTGAAAGTTTTCATTTGGTGAGCTCTTTGAGGAGGTGATTGATATATTCTTTCAATTTCTATTTTGCCCTCTGCTTCTTTAATATGAGGACTGATTTCCTGGATAATATTTTTTTTAGGTTTTTGCAAGGCAGTGGGCTTAAGAGGCTTGCCCAAGGCCACAAAGCTAAGTAATTATTAAGACTCTGAAGCCACATTTGAACTCAAGTACTCCTGACTCCAGGGATGGTGCTCTATCCACTGTGCTACCCAGCCACCCCCCCCTGCATAATTTCTTGAAAAATTCTAACTAAGCTTTTGTGGTCATGGTTTTCAGGTATTAGAGCCCCTTTAAAATTGTCTCTCCTGGACTTGTTTTCCAGGTCAACCATTTTTTCCAATGAGATATTTCACCTTTTCTTCTGGTTTTGTTTTATTGTTTTATGATTTCTCACAAAGGCATCAGTTTTCCCTTGCTCTACTCTATTTATTAAGGAATGCTTTTCTTCAGGGAGATTTTGTATCTTGCTTTTCATTTGTTGAATTTGATTTTCTAAGACATTGTTTTTCTCATTGGCTTTTTGGATCTCTTTTTCCATTTGTACCAATTTGGATCTTAGGATGTTATGTTCTTATGCCCAAAGAGCAACAAAAATGTGCATACCCTTTGATCCAGCAATACCACTACTGGGTCTATACCCTGAAGAGATGAAGAAAAAGAGTAAAAATATCACTTATACAAAAATATTCATAGCAGCTCTGTTTGTGATGGCATAGAATTGGAAGTCAAGTAAATGTCCTTCAATTGGGGAATGGCTTCACAACCTGTGGTATATGTATATCAAGGAACACTATTGTTCTATTAGAAACCAGGAGGGATGGGAATTCAGGGAAGCCTGGAGGGATTTTCATGAACTGAGGCTGAGTGAGATGAGCAGAACCAGAAAAATATTGTACACCCTAACAGCAACATGGGGGTGATGATCAACCTTGATGGACTCACTCATTTCATCAGTGCAACAATCAGGGACAATTTTGGACTGTCTGTGATGGAGAATACCATCTGCATCCAGATGAAGAACTGTGGTGTTTGAACAAAGTCCAAGGATTATTTCCTTTAATTTAGGAAAAAAACATATATCTTATTGTCTGATCTTGATATCTCTTATACTTTATGTTTCTTCCTTAAGGATATGATTTCTCTCTCATCACACTCAATTTGGATCAATATATAACATAACATGGAAACAATGTAAAGACTGGCAAATTGCCTTCTGTGGGGGTTGGGGGGAGGGAAGTAAGTTTATGGAGAAAATTGTGAAGTTCAAAATTAATAAAATCTTTAATGAAAAAAGGCTATCTGTAATATATAAAAAAATCTAAGCAGCCAATATATTTCAAAACATGAGATTCCTATCTATTTTCCTGAACTTCTATTTAAATAATGAAATTTTGAAATGAACATAGAATGTTGATTTTCTTGTTACTGAATAGGAGAAATTTTGATTGATAGTGGGAAGGAAGGTTGCAATCATGCTTTAATAAGGCACAGAGACAAGAAGGAAAAGTGGTGAAGAGGCAGACAATGTCATGGGGAAAATGATAGGGAGGAAGAGAGGCAGGAAATATCAACCATGAAATTGGAATTGACATCTTCCAGCACCATGAACCTGGGTTCAGGTGAGCTGGAGGATGATGACAGGGAAGAAACTAAAGTCATTTTGTAAGGTTTTTTAGGGAAATAGTAAAACTGCTATTTGTTCGACCTCGGCATTAGATCATCAATAAAATCCAAATCATCTTAATGTTTTCAGTAAAAATTACAAATTTTCATCCTAAAGTTATCAGCTTCATTTTTCTTTTCTGCTGGTCAGAAACTACTGTGGTCTGTATTTCCCCAGGAATTTATATATCACAGAACCAAAAACAATGACAAAGAATGTCTACCTTGTTTCTTCTGATGCAAAAATGTATTGTCAGTTTGTAATTTTACTTTATATTTAATATAGGCAACACTTTGAATATTATGTTTCTTTGATGTTCTGGATTATTTGCATGTGACTTCTAGGATCACCTTTGCAATCTTATTTCCAGGAAATTCCTTCTTAATATCCTGTGTAAAAGTGGTATGGTAGCAGTGGATCAGAAAAAGGCAGAATTTTAACATGGGTATTTTTGTTTCTCTTATAAAAGAATGAAAGAAAAACCTATTAGAGTGAGGGAAAATTGTAGATTTTATTCATGGACATTGCAACATACAGGTACCTCACTTGGTGTGAGGCATGAGGTGGCCTTGTAACATCAGGTAATATATAGTCTTAAGAAACTCTTTCTCCTCTCTCTTGGATTTTCATAGGCTCTCAGAGTTTGAGTTACAATCTAAGAGGTCTACCCATTCCATGACATGCCACTAATAAGATAGCCCCCAGATCATACAAGATATGATATGCTGACGAACCTCAATTGTCACAGGGGTGTGTAGGCTAACATTCAATTACCTAATTGCACAAACTCACTTGCATTAGGTCAAGATCTCTAGGTCACTCTTGACCAGCTGCGAACCAGTGTTGGGTTTGCCATCTCTAGAATGGGATTAGGAAAACTCTCTCTGTTTTGTGATTGATTGGACCATTCCCCCTTTGTAATGGATTCCCTAAGGGATCCCCTCCACCCTGTGAGGACCAACACCCTACATTCCTCATAGTCTCTATTCCTGGCATTTTCTTTCCTCTTGTGGAAAGTTGCTATTATTCATTGGCCTCTAGATTCTGAAAGGAAATTTGCAATATTCTGAATGGACCAGTTAAAAAATATTTCTCTCTTGTATTATCTGTATATGATCTGTCTCTCCCAGCTCCTCATTATCCTTCTGCTCCCACATCAGTCAGGTCTTCAAAGCTGTAATTTAGAGTAGCTGAATGAGTGGAGCAGTGCCAGGCAGAGATGGGGAAGTTAGAAGAAAGAAGAACTTTAGGGGAATGATGTTTTCTTGTGACTCTTTATTGTAAACATTTTGAATGTGAAACATCCATTTAAATAGTAGGTTTCATTGTATCCCCTCTTCAGCCTCTTCCTTTTTCATTGCATGACAGGGGAGGGGTCATTCCCACCTGAGAAATACAGTGTTGAACAAAGCCTTTAGTGCCCTCCAGAAATGGTCTGAGAGGCAGATACAGTTCAAGGCAGAACCAGGGAGAGGGTTTTGTCTAAGCTAGGTGTGTCTTGGAGTGAAGAACTTACTTTGATAACAGCTCCTAGCACATAAGCAGCAACAGCAGCAGTAGCAGCAGCAATAGTAGTAGTAGTAGTAGTAGTAGTAGTAGTAGTGAGGACAGTAACAATAGTTCTCATTTAAATGGTGTTTAAGATCTCTAAAGCACTTTTCTCATGCTACTTTATTTGATCCTTCGAACAACCCTCTTAAACAAAAGCTTTCATAGTCCTCATTTAAATATGAAGAAAGTGAATTAAAAAATAATTAGGGAATTTCCCAGGGTCATAACAACAAGGAGAATGTAAGGAAGGTCTAAAGTTCAACTGTACTAATTAGTTGGTGCTTCTTTTTTGAAAAGTTGGATATACTCACAGGATTATTATTATTATTAGTTTGTCTCTTTCACCTGTTCCCATATCAATCAAGTGCTCAGTTTTATTAGAACTACCTATAAATCAGTTTGTATAGGCATCCTCCTATTTATCCCATTAACAATGAAATTGTCAACAAACGTTTATTAAGCACCTATAAGATGTGTGGCCTTTTTCTGTGTGCTATGGATACAAACACAGGAATCCAAAAACCCTTGCCTTTCAGTTATTTAAATCCTCTTGAAGGAAAGAAGGTGTCTGTGTGTGCATTTTTACATAGTTAGAGATAAGTATAGATTTGTACACATATTCACAAGAAACACAATAGAATGTAATTTAAAGGTTACAGAGATGAGAGACTCAATCACATGCTAATGCAGCTTTGACAGAATTGGTGCCCTCTGTTTGAATTTGGTTTTGAATATTTCTGGAAGCTAGAAATCTGAAGGGAAACATTAGTCCAATATCTTGCACCATGCTGAAGGAGGTGCCACTGATAGGTTGGAGTCATCTCTTATTTCTATAAGCAGGTATTACTGTACTCTCAGATTCAAGTGCAATGAAGCAGGAGGAGGATAGATGTGAGAAATGATGGGATATGTGCTTATGACCCTAATGTATTTTCTGAAAGTTTATGGAAGAAATAGAGATAAAGAACAGATATGTAAGCATTCATTTATATCAAAGTAGTCCTTGTTCATTGGGATCAGTTTCTTTCTAATAAAGATCTTACCCTTTCTCCTTTGCAGTATCTCATGTGATCTATATCTGCTTCTGAACAACATATATCTGTGACTTTAAAAAAACCTCTTTGTGCCTTATGTAATGCAGGTGTCTATCAAGATATGTAGAGCATTTCTGATCCCTATGTGGACAAACAGGAAATAATCCTGTTCAAGCAAGGACTGAAGCACAAACTGGAGCTGAGAGGAGGGAAAAGAGTTGTGGATCTAATTTGGAACAATCAAATGTGAGAGAGACAACCTAATAACAATAATCCTATAAGTATTTTCAACTTTTCAGAAGAGAAGCACCAACTAATCAGCACAGTGAATAAGGCAAAGGACTAAGGCAGAGTTGAACTTTGACCTTCCTTAGGTTCTCCTCATTGTTAATACCCTGGGAAATTCCCTAATTATTTTTTAACTTACTTTTTTCATGCTTGAATGAGGACAATGAAAGGTTATAAGGTTATATATAAAGTTATAAGAGGGTTGTTTGAAGGATCAAATAAACTAACTTAAGAGAAGTGCTTCAGAGATCTTAAGCACCATTTAAATAAGAATGAATGTTCTTGTCCTTGGGGCTGCTCCTATGTGCTATTACTGCTCCTACTGCTGCTGTTGCTGCTTATGTGCTAGGAGCTGTTATCAAAGTAAGTTCTTCACTCCAAGACACACCTAGCTTAGACAAAACCCTCTCCCTGGTTCTGCCTTGAACTGTATCTGCCTCTCAGACCATTTTTGTAGGGTACTACAGGCTTTGTTCTGTTGAACCCAAAGCATGAGACAGAGCCCAAAATTTAATAAGTTTTGGAGATTTATTACCTGACTGTGTGGAGTTCCATTTTCCCTCAAAGTGCATAGCTGCAAGTGTCCAAAGAACAAGGTTTTTATAGAATTTTGAGGGGGGATATTGTGAGCAAGCAGAAGACCAAAGAGAGACAGTGGGTAGATATATATTTGCTTGTCAGACAAACATATGTACACATATGCTTTGGGACAGCTAGGGGTCTGCACCAGGACAGGAGAGGGGCAGGGGCTTGTTCTTATGTTTTCACAGGTTTCCTGAGATGAAGGGAGTCACACATTCCTGGACTTCCCACAGGTTTGAGGAATTTGAATTGACTCTCCTATGGTTCCAGCTGTATCTGGGGAAAGGGAGGCAGAGTTGGGAGGAAGCAGTGATCTGACAGATACAGCAAGATGATTAGGCTAACAAGGGGGCTTTGTGAATCTCAGACACATTTTTGGAATATCTGTGACCACCAGAGTCAGGCATTTGGGTCCTGTCAGATTATACTCAGACCCAAAAGCGCCCAGCCAAAGTTATGTTTCTGAGCAGTTTCTCAGGGCCCAGAAAGGTGCCAAGGACTTCTCTATACAAATATTGATATTGTACTTCAGTTCAACACCGGATTTCTCAGGTGGGAATGACCCCTCCCATTTCATGCAAAGAGAGAGGAAGAGGCTGAAGAGGGGATAAATTGAAACATACTATTTAAATGGATGTTTCAGATTCAAAATGTTTACAAGCAAAGAGTCACAGGAGAACATCATTCCCCTAAAGTTCTGTGTTCTAACTTCCCCATCACTATCTGGGACTGCTCCACTCCTTCAGCTACTCTGAGCTACTACTTTGGAGACCTCATCTAATAAGGAAGTTTACAACTCATTTTGCCTAGAATCAAGGCTTCTCATGATTTGACTGTGTCCAAATCAAAATTATGCTCTCCTCTCCTCTTTTCAATTTCCTCCAAGTTTGGTTCTCTTCTCTCACTAGAATGGAAGCTCACATAGGACTGTTTTCACTTGATCCTGTTTTTAAACTCAGCACTGAAAACAGTATCTGACACATAGAAAGCACTCAATAAATTCAATGTCACTATTTACATCCCTTAAGAGCTAGCTATTTATGGAGGGTGAAAGTTTACAAATCAGCTCTCTGAAAAAAGGGAAAAACAATTTACTTCTAAGTTTAATTGATATCATTAAAGTTTTCTCCATCACTTTCAAAAGTCTAATCCAGCCTACATTGGTAACTTTTGCCAAATTCTGAGCAATAAATGCTCAGGCTGAAAATGTCACAACTGCTTCTTAGGTATTCGTGTATGTATTCCTCTCTCAATCCATCTATCATTAGATATGTCATTGCCATTGAGGTAAATAGCACAGAATTTTTTGACAGCTAGTATCTAAAAGGGATTTTACTACATGGCAAAAAAACTTTATGCCAGAAAAGATTTTCTTTCCCTAGGATCTGTTTATGATCTCTCTCTCTCTCTCTCTCTCTCTCTCTCTCTCTCTCTCTCTCGGATGTTTTTACCTGCTTAAATAAAACTCAGATTTCTCAAGGTATGAAGAGAAAAGTTTTATTCAATTGTTGAGAATTTGACCCCTTTGCTCCATCTTAAACATGGAGAGAGAAAAGGGGTAAAAAGCAGGAAATCCAAGATCCCAAGATCCATTTATCCTAGTGGGATTCTCCCCCTACTGACCTATCCTCATTAGTGAGGAATGTGGTCTTCACAATCTATAGGTGTAAATTACTCTAAAGAATAAGCATATAATTCAGAGACAGGTTCTCCCCCTCCAGTACAAGGAATTTAGAACCATCTGGACTTGTCCCGATAAGACAGGGTCACTTTACTCTTTACATTCTTGTCAAGGTAACATAAAATTGCTTGTCAGGGGAGGAGGGGTAGAAGAGACATATACACAGCTTTAACTATTTCTAATATATAATATTCTACTGAAGAAATCTCAGAATTTATCCCATTCAATCCCTCCTCTTTATTTTGATGAAATTTCTTCAAATTTCTGCAATATAGACTCACATTGCTGGTACATCTGATCATCATCCGCATTTTCCTTGCAAGTCCACATTAACTCATAGTCATCATTTCCCTTAACAAGTCCCCTTTTTTGTGTATTTGTACAAGGGATACAGGTACCATCATTAATTTCACATGAGTCTGAGGTCACTTATCTCTAAGATGTACAGTCCAGAATATATGTACCCTGCTTCTGAACATGTCTAGATATTTCCTAGTCCCCAGGCAAATATCATAGCCAGTCAGTTATCAACAATAGTCACCCTGAACTGACTTAGTCATATGCCACTGGTGTTTGTCTTCTCTGGCTCAGAATTGGTTTTTTAAGTGAATTCTTTTGCTCTACCCCTTAAAGCCTTTAGCAGGCCACATTTTCCATAGTCAGGGGGAAGTTACAGATAAACAATGTACACATAGGTGTGAAATGGTGCCGTTGAACTTGTCCAGTGCCTCTCCTCTCTTCTCTTCTCTCCTGAAGACATTCAGTATCATTCTGTATCATCTGAATCTGTTCCAAAAAGTCCTCTCCAGCTCAGGTAACTGGTTGAGACATTGTCTTCTGCTAAAGAAACTGCTTAACATTTTAGTTAGAATAAAACACATGTTTTCTTCACAAGACAATGAGATTTTGGAGCTTATTACAATTTACATTTTGCCTTATTGCCATATTGATGCACATACTTCATTTTAGCATAATAAACTTTCATTAGTGTTTCACTGTATGAGCAAACTCCCAATGAAAATTGTCATACTGTCTTAAGCTTGTAACATATATTCAAAAATCATCTTAGTTCAGAGTACCCACCATATGGTTTAACAATAAAACAATCTTAGCCTTTTCTCTTATTACAATAATGGCTCAAACATCCTTAACCAAAATGAAATTTTTCAAAATATTCCCAAATATATCATTGATTTTCCTTTTCCTGTTATACTTATCCGACTCACATTCCTTTCCTTAAGCTAGGTCTTAAAACTGTAATTATCCTAAGAATTTCCCTTTCTTCTTCCCTAAATATCCCTTCTAAATAAAATTAAAGAAACTTAATTTCTATCTTAACATGTGTCTGTTAGCAGGTGTCAGAGCCACACAAATAATACATCTAACCTATCAATGAATCTCCAATTCACCTAAAACTTCTTATTCTGTTTTGCTTAGTAGCCATCAAGATCCAGGACATCAAAGGGAAATTCCCTTATAGGTACTGAATATCAGTGTCCAGGCAGAGGTCATGTGTTTAATCAAATGTCTTAGGCCAGATTTCTTCCAGATGAGACATTATCCAAATGTTATTTTGGGGAAATCAAGTCAAAAGGGTCCAACCTCAGCCATACTGAGAAGTCGCCCCTTTGGCTGCCCATCCCAATCACCTGACATCTTGGCTTCCTCGGCTGCAAGAACATGACATTTACCCAGTAACATTTCCTTTTGCTGAACCTCCTGATATCTGACATAAAAAAGAAAATTAATTAAAAGTCCTGTGATCTAAAATAGTTGTTTTATATAATTTAATCTCCAAGTGAATCCACTTCACATTCTAGATTGGGGGAGTCACAATCAATTAGCTCCCTTCCTTAAACATATATGACAAATATGTACTCTGAGTGTCCCTGTCATCAAAATACATTAAATAAAGTTCCTTTCTAAACATTCAAAAAGCAGTCAAGTTCTCCCAGGATCTGGAGTATTCCTTGAGAGATTTTAGCTGGAAAGGCAGGGCCATTGTCTGACCTGATTCCTAGTAGGAGGTCAAATCTGGAAGGGGCTCATTTAGAATTTTTAAACTATTTCCAAGGCCATTTCATTAGTTTCTACCTATTCTGAAAACGTGTCAACAAAAACCAAGAGATACTCAAAACCTGCTGCAGGCGTTTTTACTGTCTCTTTCTATTGTTTTTGAAATAAGAATTTTTCTGTCAGTTCCCCATCACCCTCCTGCTACCTTCTTTTCTCCTTTTTATTCAGTGAAGGAATCTTCCAAGGAGGAACAGACAGGACTTGCTGACAGGGGTGGGGGATGGGATTTGGAAATTCAGGGGCTGAGGTCTCTAAATTTAACACAATAGTAAAAAGTGTAACACATTAAGAACTGGATTTCACAAAATAATCTTTCCATTATTACATTTATATCTGGACCTATGGATCTAGAGCAAGGCCCAACACATCATTTAAAATTTCACGGAACCCATAGGGTCATGCTTTGATAATTTCCTTCATTAACAATATTGCCTAATATTTCATTTTGATACAATGAGTGACTTGCAAGAATTTTCATAAAAGTTTAGGTGGTAACACACCAATGCTTCTAAAAATTACCAAGTCAGCCACAAAGATCATGGAAAAACATCTGCAGGGATTCTTTCATCAAAACAACTCACATTCTGTAAAACCAGCATCAGAACTGTATCATGGTAAATGTCACTGACCTCCAAAGCATTTTTATCAGCCATTGTCGCCAAAAACTTAGCATCTGCTCCTGCACTAACTTAACACACTCATCTATAGCCATATATAGTAATGTTCCAAGTAACATGACTAAAAAGTAAATGTACAGATTGTCTATAAAATTTAGGTTGAAGTTGTATGTACTTTCTATGAAAACTCATTCATATCATCCCTGCACTACCTGAGCAGAATAACTAAAAGCATGAACTATGGTACCTTTAGTTGTCATTTTTCTGTTATCAAAGTCTTCAAATCCATTGACAGAGAATGTGCTATATTTAGAAAAGAGATAATGTGTTTTACAACCTGGAATAACTTTCCCATGTTAATTTTGGGCTAAGACATACCTTGGTGGAGAGACATTATTAGAGAAAATCTCATCCTGGCAGTTGCAACTGATGGCCACACATTCCAGTTTAAGGCAATGTCAGAGGAAAGGACAAATCATAAAGACTAATTCTTAGAACTTCCAGAGAGAAGTCTCACTGAGCATCAAAAGCACAAATTCTTGAGTGAAATACTGACTCAGACAATGTTTTTGGCTTCAATCTTTTCCTCCTTATAATTAGAGCTTTGGACTTTATGGCCTTAAATGTTTTTTTTTTCTTCTTCTAGATATAGGTTCTTAATATGTAATTGAGCGAGTTATTCTCTTTTCCTTGGCTTGTTTCTCTTTCTGAGTAATAAAGGTAAAACGATTGGTAGGGGCAAGATGATCTCTGAGTTCTTTTCCAATGCTGTGACCTGTATCATGTACTGAAAGTCACCACTGGGTGGAGAGGGAATTGAGAAAGAGAGTAATTACCACATATTCAAAAATACTGGAAGTAAAAAATAGAAAGGGTCAGTTTTGTTCAGAATGGAGTGCCATGGGATGGCAGATACCCGGAAAAGTCCAAGAATATGGTTCAGTGGCTGGAATACTGGAATAAATTCCTTTGTTTCCCCACAAGTGCTTGAAAAGACTTCACTTGGTTCATTAATCTTCCCCCTCCATCTTGACATTTCTCTCCTGGTTTTGGTGGCTAAACTCCACAAGGTTTGTCTGAAATAAATGTCCTCACTTCCTTTCCTTTTACTCTTATCCTAACTCTTTATAGCCTTGCTCTGACCCTATCATTCAATGGAAAATGCCTCAGCCTGATATACTTTCACTTAAGGGATGGTATCAGGGTGAGAAACCTGGGGAGGAGCAGACTGCAGGACACTCCACAGCTGAGGGACAACAAACATAGTTGTGTTCACCAGATAAGGTTCCAAGCTATGGGGAGAAAGAACTAGCACAGAGATGGTGGATGTGATAGCAGAAAGACAAGGACCATGCTACCATACAGAGTCTGGTTTTAGTTCCAGATTAGAGAGGACATTTGAAGTATAAAGCCACTAAAAAAGACAACAGGGAGCAAGATTGTGGGACATTGTAGTCATGGGCCCTCCCATGGCTGAGAGGTAGAGGGGATTGGGCAAGGGTGGGTACTAGGGGAGACATCAGAAAATAATATTTAAAAAGTTCTGAGGCTTTGGAGATAATTCCTTACAACTTGAGACTAGAAAGGAAATAAAAAAATAAAAATAAAAATTAGTATTCAAAGGAAAAAAGACCCAACCATAGATAGCTTTTGTCCTCCCTAAAAAAAAAAAAAAAAAAAAAAAATATTTGTTATAGTTTTTTTTTTATTAATGACAAAGGATTTAAGTATATCGTACCCAAAGTCATAGAAGGAGGCAACTATTATTAGGTAACTGAAAGTGTATTTGAATTCAGGTCCTCCTGACTCCAGGGGCAGTGCTTTATCCACTGTGCCACCTAGCTGCCCCAAGATGTTGACTTCATAAGAAAGGTCTTTAACAGGTCTCTGTCTTGATTGAGGCAAAGGCCATTCTGTGATTAAGGCAGGTAAGGAGAAAGAAATGATGCTTACAATGGCCTCTTTTGTATAGTCAAAAATGTCTATCTAGAAGCAGTAGATCCTCAGTGTCTCTGGCCAAAACAGAAATAGCTGCCAATTACACTACTCTGAGTCAGTCAGGGACCAAACATTGACCAAGTAGGTTTGGTCTGGGAGGTTTTGTTTATAACTGTATGGTTTATAGCCTGGCATGCATATGGGTGTTTGTAAATATACATGCATTTAATTGTAGACTTCTCTAGGGTAGGGGAATGAGAGGGAACTGAAATAGAATTAAAAGTGCCCAGAAGAGAACAAAAGAAAACTTAGAAGGAAACATAGAATCCCTGAGTTGCTTTGAAAACTCAGTGTATGTCCTATTTCAAAGATTTTTTGGAAATACATATTTATGGGTTTTATTGAATCCTCTCTTATACTATGAATATGGAAATGTTCTTTTTTTCTTCATTTGATATTTAAGTTCAAAATGAATCAAAGTAAAAAATAAGTATTAAAATAGAAAACATTAAAATATGCATAAAATCTTTATATAGCCCAGTGCTTCTCCACTCAGCTCACTAATGCAATTTTTCAAAGGGCAGGTCTGATCATGTCACATTGTTCATTCTCTCTCATCATACATATCCTTGATAAAATTAATAAACTCCAGGATTAAAAATAAGATCCTTTAGTCTTCAAAGATCTCAACAAATTGCCTCTTCTTCCTCTTCCCCAACTCCCAGTATTATTTGATTCAGTAATATTGGATTCCTTGTTAATTCACAAATAAGGAACTTCTTCTCTCACCTCTGTCCATTCTCTCTGGTTGTCCTTCATGCCTGGGATTCTCTGCCCTCTTCACCTCTGCTTCCAAGCTTCCCTGGATTCCATCAAAGATCAACTGAACTATCATATTATATAGGAAACCTTTCCCATTTCTCCTTAATTCTAGTGCTTTCCCACTGATTATTATTGCCATTATTTACATATCTTTATGGTACATAATTTTTTGCTGTGTTTTTTAAAACATCATCTCCTCCATTAGATTGTGAATTTTGAGAAGGGATGGACTGTCTTTCATTGTTCTTCGTGATTTCAGGGATTACTTTGGAGTTTGGTTAACAAATGATGTTTGTCCTTCATTTTCTTTTTTTCTAGAAAGATTTATTTTGAGTTTTATAATTTTACACCCATTCTTGCTTCCCTACCCCAATCCTCACAGAAGACAGTTTGTTAGTCTTTATATTATTTCCATGGTATACATTGATTTCAGTTGAATGTGATGAGAAAGAAATCATATCCTTAAAGAAGAAAAATAAAGTATGAGATAGCAAAGTTACTTCATAAGATAACATTTTTTTCCTAATTTGAAAGTAATGGCCTTTTGTCTTTATTCAAACTCCATAATTCTTTCTCTGGATTCAGATGGTATTCTCAATTGAAGATAACCCAAAATTGTCCCTGGTTGCTGCATTCATGGAATGAGCAAGTAAATTAAGGTTGATCATCACCCCCTTGTTGCTGTTAGGGTGTACAATGTTTTTTTTGGTTCTGCTCATGTCACACAGCATCAATTCATGCAAATCCCTCCAGGCTTCCCTGAATGACTATCCCTCCTGGTTTCTAATAGAACAATAGTGTTCCATGACATGCATATACCACAGTTTGTTATGCCATTCCCCAATTTAAGGACATTTACTTGATTTCCAATTCTTTGCCACACAAACAGGGCTGCTATGAATAGTTTTGTACAAGTGATGTTTGTACCCTTTTTCTTCTTCTCTTCAGGGTATAGACCCAGTAGTGATATTGCTGGATCAAATGTTATGCACATTTTTGTTGCCCTTTGGGCATAATTCCAAATTTCTCTCCACAAAAGTTGGAAGAGTTCACAGCTCCACCAACAACGTATTAGTGTCCTAGATTTCCCACATCCCTTCCAACATTGATCTTTGTCCTTTCTGGTCATATTGGCCAATCTGAGAGGTATGGGCTGGTATCTTAGAGAAAATTTAATTTGCATTTCTCTAATAAGTAATGATTTGGAGCAATTTTTCATATTTGTCTTTCATTTTCAAAGAAGGCCATGACATCAGGGAGGTGATGCTACAATATTTGTAGGATTTGAATTTGAGTCACCAGTCTCACTTTCTCCTCTGGAGAAATTGGCCAGATATGAATCAGGACAATTGGAGATATCTCTGAATACAACTGGGGTGAAATGACTTGCTCAGGATCAGACAGCTAGTAAGTGTCTGAAACAGTATTTGAACTCAGACCCTCCTGACTTCAAGAGTTCTACACAGTTGTGCCTTGAAGCTACCCTTATTAATAAATATATATTGATTGACTAGAGGTAGAGGAGTCCTACTTGAGTGCCAATTAAAGTACTCAATAAAAGGATTACAGCATTAGTTTCAATTCCATTTCAGATTTCTGAACTACAAGAATATGTGTTTTAATTACCCTTTAAAATACCCTTATATACCCCTTAAAATTATTTGGCAACAATCTTTCTTTTTTTAAATTCACATAAAATTCACATATATAAATAGAAATATAGAAATTTATTAAACATTTTATTGAAATAATGAATTCCATTGCACAATTTGAAAATGATAATGACACTAATGGCATTATACGATTTTATGAATTGCTTATAGCCAATTGATTATCATGGAATACTTTTTAAAAATACTTTTTAAAAAATTTGACTTAAGTGGTGTCCTTAGCTCCTGAGGGGGAAGTACAGCTTAAGGACTGATATCTGGATAAGATTAGGAGGGGAGAGTTGGCAGCCTCACCCCTGGCCAGGCCTTCATGTTCGGAGCTGTTTGGATGCTGAGGAAACCTGCTGCCTGGTCTTCAGAATGCAGAGTGCTAAGCAGCCCCGTGTAGCACACGCAGCCCCAGCCTCAGTTGCTGCCCCAGAATGTACAGTCTCTATGACCAGCAATTGCCTTACTTGGTCAGCAACAGTCTCACTATGGGAGAAGACGTAATGAGAAACCAGCAGATGTCAGGAAAATAAAATTCACTAACAGAGATCTGGCTCATGACTCAGAAGAACTCTTCCAAGATTGAGGCAGTTTCAGTAAACATGTCGTGCAGACGCTCAGATATCTGGTGATACACAGTTTAATCCAGATTAGGAGGCTCAGCACTTGGCTTTTCATGACCTCCCCATAAAAATCAAAAGAGAGAACCCCATAGAATGCTCAGAGCTGGACTCTGTCTGTAGCCAAAAGCAGGCCTTTAAATTCAGTTGTGTAGAAAAGTGTCTATATGATGTTAGAGAAACAAAGTCTCCCTCTTTTATGTTCCCTGGTAATACCTATTATCAGAAGCCACAAGAGAAATGAGAACCTTCAACCTCCCAGTGCAGTCCTTTCCTCCTGTGTCTCCCCTGCATCATGCTTCCCTAAATGTAGCTCACACTCCAAAGACTCATCTGGCATTGCCTGCTCATATCCCACCCTTCCAAACTATCCAAGACAACAGTTATCCCATGGACCACAGATGTTGATGCCAACATTCTGAGCTTAATATTTCCTTTCTTCCTCTGCCTGTGATAAGGATGGAAGGATTTCCAATGTAACCCAAATGAATGAGCTAAATATCCCCTTCCTTCCCCAAAGATTTTAAACAGGAGCACCATGGCCCAGTTTATGAACACACCATCCCTGAAAGAATCCATTGATCACTCTCAGAAAGGGATCCCAAAGGAAAAACACTATGGGATATTGTTACCAAGTTGTGGGATTCTCAGTTACAGGACAAAATATTAAAGCCAGAACAAAAGAAGCAATGCAAATACCAGAGAGCTCCAGTCAGGATTACACAGGATTTATCAGCTTCAACATTAAAGGATCGGAGGACCTGAAATGTGATATTCTGGAGGGTAAAAGATCTTGGATTACAACCAAGAATCAACTACCCTGAAAAATTCAGTATATTATTTCAGATGAAAAGATAGATTTTCAATGAAATAGACATTATTCAAACTTAACTGATGAAAAGGCAGGGACTGAACAGAACATTTGATCTTCAAATACAAGATTCAAGAGATGTATTAAAAGTTAAATGGAAAGGAGAAAAATATTAGTCAATGTTATTGAACTGTGTACAACCCTGCATGGGAAAACAATGCTTGTAAATGCTGAGAACTGCATTCATCTTAGGATAGTTAAAAGAAATATATTTGGAGAGTGTCAGTATACACTGAGTTACGATGCTTTATAGCTCAAAAGAAACGCTTTTCTATTGTAATGGTTAAAAGGAGTACACTTAGAGGCTGTGAGTATAAAGAGATAATGAAGTAATTTTGCATTGAGTGATATTTGAACTCATGAGAGTTGTATTTCTCTTGAAACAGTTGAAGGGAATGTATTTAGAAAGAGGCTGTGAGCATAAAGTGATTATGAGGTAATAATGCTTATTAATCAACGAAATGATCAATCAATCAACCTTTGAGAATTGTATTTCTATCAGGACACTTTAAAGGAGTATGCTTGAAAGAGGCTGTAGGTTCAAGTAGGGATAAAGCCATTGAGGAAGAAGGCTTATAATGGGAAAAGATGAGACATTTGAGGATAAATACATCACCGGAAGAGGCACAAAGGTTCTATAGTAGGAGGAAAGAAGAGATGGTGAGAGCATTAAGCAAATCTTTATAAAAGTAATAGATTTGCCTTTAAAAGAAAATAGCTAAAAAAAAGAAAAAAAGAAAATAGCTTATATTCTCAATTGGGTTTAGAAATTTAATCTATGTTAGAAAATTAGTAGGGGGGAAAGGAGGGGATGATAAAATTGAGGGATGAATCAAATTAAGGGATTAAAGTTAAAATAAAACTTTTTTAGAAAAGTAGAAGTAGAAAGGGAGAAGAAAGGGTAAAATGTTCAGTAGAAGAGAGAGCTTATTGAGAAACAGCAGTCAGAAGCAAAATGTTGTAAAGGACAAAGGAGTAGGGCAGATTGGTGGCACAGTGGATAGAGCACCAGCCCTCGATGAGGACCTAAGTTCAAATCTGAGTCAAACACTTAATAATTACCTAGCAGTGTGAACTTGGGCAAGTCACTTAACCCCATTGCCTTGCCAAAAATAAAAATTAAAAATAACAATAAAAAAAGGATAAAAGGGAAAGGACATAGAAAAGAACAAGCAAAGCAAAGATATTATGAATCATTATGAATCATAGTTATGAATCATTATGAATCAAAGCATTATGAATCATAATTCTAAATGTGAATGAGATGAACTCTCCCATAAATGAAAGCAGATGACTAAGTAGATTAAAAACCAGAATCATACAATCTGTTGTTTAAAAATAACACATTTGAAACAGAGAGATATGCACAGGGTAAAAGAAAAAAGTTTGGAGGAGAATATATATATAGTGCTTCAGCTGAAGTAAAAAAAAAATAGGGGTAGCAATTCTGATCTCAGGCAGAGAAAAAGCAAAAGTAATTCTCATTAAGAGGGATAAGGAAGTTGCATCTTGAAGGCATCACAGGCACTGAAGTGATATCATTATCAAACATATGGTCACTAAGTGTTATGGTATTCATGTTCTTAGAGGAGAAGTGAAATGAGGTACAGGAAGACATAGACAATAAAATGATAATGGTGGGGTACTCAATCTCCCTCTCTCAGAATTAGAAATATATCCACAAAATGAGCAAAAAGGAGTTAAGAAAGTGAATAGAATTTTAGAGAAACATAGAAATGGTACGCGGTAACTTCACAAAAGTGATCGTGTAGTGGGGCATAAAATACTCACAATCAAATATAGTAAGACAGAAATATAAAATACTCCCTTTTAATATCATGATGTAACAAAAATACATGTAATACAGGGTCCTTGAAATATGAATTAAAAATTCATTGAAAACTAAATAACACTAATTTAAAGAATTTGTAGATCATCAACAAATTATAGAAATGAACAACAATTTTATCCAAGTCAATGAGAGTGATGAAATATCATTTCAAAGCTTGTGGAATACAGACAAAACAGTTATGGAGTGAAATTTTATATATCTAAAAGCTTATATGGAAAAAAAAACTAGAAAAAGGATATCAGTGAATTGGGTTTGAAATTAAAATGATGAAGAACAATTTAAGAATTGCCAATTAAATATCAAATTAGTAATTTTGAAAATCAAATGAGACAATATGAAAATTGAAAATAAGAAAACTATTGAACTAATTACTTGAAGTTGATTATGTAAAAAAGTAAATAAAATAAATAAATCTTTTGTGAATGTCATTTTAAAAAAAGAAATCAGAAAATGAAATTATCAGTCTCTAAAATGAAAAGGATGAACTCACAATAAATAAGGAGGAAATTAAAGTAATAATTTGAATCAGTTTGCCCAATGGTATACTAACAAATCTGTCAACAAAAGTGAAATGGTTAATATTTTAAAATTATGAACTTCCCAGATTAACAGAAGAGGAGATAAAATACTTAACCCCATTTTAGGAAAAATAAATTGATGTAGCCATCATTAAATTTCCTAAAAAAAATCTCCAACCTGACATTAATTTGCAAATGAATTTTTTGAAACATTTATAGAAAACTTCATTCTAATTTTTTACAAACTGGCTGAAAAAACAGTTGAAGAAAGTGTTCTACCAAATCCAGATCAATACGATGGGATTGTTCCTGCTGCTGATGATGTTTGTCCTTCCTTCTTGAAGAAGATCATGACATTAGGGATGTGATGTTATGACAAGCTCATGAATTGTATTTGAGTGAAGAGCTGCTGTACTAAGTCACCAGTCTCAATTTTTCCTACAGATTCTCCTGAGTCCAGTGGTCAGACATGAATCAGAATAATTGGAGATCAACCTGAATGCCAGGCAATCAGGATTAAGTGACGTGCCCAAGGTCACTCAGTTAGTAAGTGGCAAGTATCTGAGGCTGAATTCAATTTATTGTCCTACTCATTCCCAGACAAGTGTCCTAACCACTGAACCAACAGCTTTCCCTATGGTGCTGATACTTAAATCAGGAATAGACAAAACAGACAAAGAAAATTATACACTAATCTCCCTAAAGAATATTGGGGAAAGCACTTTAAATAAAATTTTAGCAAAGAGATTACAAGTTAATATTTAGATAATAAACCATGATCTAGTAGGATTACTACCAGATATCCAGGGATGATTCAGTATTAGGAAAACAATCAGCATAGTTGAACATATTAATACCCAAATGAACAGAAATCATATGATTATGCCAATAAATGCTAGAAAAGAACTTTGTGAAATATGGTAGAGAACATAGGAAAAATGGACTATTAAAATTTAAAGCATTATCTAATACCATCAACAAGGATTATATGTAATGTTGATAAATTATATGTATTGTGCAAATTGATGCACAGACACTGGATGCAATCAGCCATCAGGCCAAACCTCTCAGCCCATATAGAAAGTTTAGGAAAAGGACACAGTATTGTATTTCATAGGACTGTAATAGCTAAGAGAAAGGAAGATTCTGGAAACATAAAACTGCTCCTTCACTGGATGCCAGGAAATATTTTGCCTGATGTGTGGGTAAATGAAAGTGAACAGCATCAACTAAAAATTAAAGTAGTTCATTTATCAAAGCCACCCAAAGACACTGCCTTGCTTTTGGACCCAAACATATACAGAAATTCTAGTAAAAGAAATACATACAGTGGAATCCTGAAAGTTCACTTCCCTTAAGATCATATACTGCACTACACCACAGAAGAGGTTGAAGAGGTAAAAATAATAATACATAAATAAAGGAAACAAAAGGGGGATACCTACAGTCTTAGTCACTGACAATGGGTTTAGGATTAATGTTGCACATTAGAGTCAACCCCTTCCTTTTTTCTCTTCCCTCCCCCAATATTTAGATAATATTGATGCTTAGTGTAAACATTCCGTAAATGAAGGAGATGCTTCTGTGGAATGTTTTAATATTTCATTGTATATCCACATTTTCATAGAATGGTAGAGTGGGAGACTGAGCAACCACTCTTCTGGCAATTTAGTGGAACAATTTCTTAAAAGCTTTGCACGCTTGCTGCTTTAAGCTGCTTTTCTTTAGTGATTCTAGTAGTTTATTATTATTACAATTTGTGCCCTTAACAAATTTAAAAACTACTCTAAGAATATATTTGTCTCTACAATGTTATTTGTTTTAAACTCAATTAAAATATTAAGACAAAGAAAATTATCAGGAGATAATTTTAGTTTTCAATTATGATTAATATATGTGATTGGTTGCCATTTGTGTTCTTTTGCGGAACTCTGATAAGAAAAGTATTCAATTTGTATTTAAGCAAACAGTCAATGTCATTTGCAATCAACCAATAATTTCATCTATCGAATTAGGGCTGAAATTTAACTGTTAAGTGTGTTGCAGTATGTCTGGTGATTCCCTTTTTCAGGATTAGGGCTTTCTTATGGAGTATAATATGTTAATATTTACTTACATGAATTGTTAATGGTTATTGAAAAGCCTCTATTTCAAAATTTTTGAAAACTCTTGGTGTTTTCAATTTAAGACCATTTCCCCCATGAGAAATGCAATTGATTTTTCTTTTGATATAAGAAAAAATGTATTATTTTGCATATCTGGAAATTCTTTATGCACCAAAGTTGCTTTGGGCAAAGAAAATAAAATCACTTTCTTGCTTATTAAGCAAGAAGCCATATGGATTTTTTTTAAACTTAAAGAAATAGAAAATTGTTTAACTTGTTTAGTCTTATATGGAGACAAAAGTGTTGCATAGAGAAAATAGAATGTTGCTTGTAAACTATTCAGCAGACTTGAAATATATTTTTATATTATGAAATCTACTGTATATATTTTTCTAGAGGCATGAAAGTTAAAATTTATATATTATGGTAGGAATAATATTGAAGGATATTGTAATTCACTAGTGCTGCCAGAAGAACTGGTAATAAAGCACCTTCCTTAACAATAAATGTCTTTTGGAGACTTAAGGGACTATGTACTACTGTTAATATCTGTTGTAAGAATGAAATACATTTAACATCCTTCCAGAAGTCTTTGAGGGATGAATAGTAACCATAATAGAATTATGGCACTCATTCCTGATACTGACCATAAAATCAATTATTTCGTTACAGTAAGGAAATCCTCCTAATTGTGATGTTTACACTTTACCTAAAGTAAATATAAAAACCAGAAGTTTTTACACTAAATTTTTAAAAGAAGAGTCAAAAATTTAGAATTAACCCTTTGGCTCCAAGATGAAAATTTTCATGGTACACAGTGCATTTTGCATTTACTTAAATTAAAAAAAAAGGAAAAAAAAACAAAAAAAGAAACATGAGACCTTCTTGGTTCCAGTTGGTTAAAAAGCTCTTCAAATAATGAGTCAAGAAATTAAATGAAGTGCAATTACAGCACTACTAAGCTAAGACATTCTGGAAAGTTTGTTTAATAAGAATATTATACGTAAGTTCTTTAAGCAATGTGACATTTGTTTTTGATTTGTCTTTTGGTTTCTGTTCTTTTGCTGGAGCACTTCATCACCTGCTTTATTCTGTACCTATAAAGTAATATGAAATCTCCATTGTTATCTTAAATTTGGTATGAAATTGTGAATAATTGGATATATAATTTGTATCTGTTTTTTGTTTTACATCCTTGTAAGTCATTTATAATTGATAGATGATTGTAGCCCTTGGCTAAGTATTTTTTCTAATAAAACAAATCAAATCAAAAAATAAAATAAAAACAGTATCTAAAACCATCAAGAAGGATTATATGTAATACAGATAAATTAGCTTCATTTGCAATAATATCAGGGGTGAAACAAGGATGCATATTATCATCACTATTATTCTATATTGTACTAGAAATGTTCATTTTAGCACTTAGAGAAGAAAGAGCAATTGAAAGAATTAGAATAGAAAATGAAACAAAACTTACTCTGAGCAGATGATTTGAGTATTCTTAGAAAAGCCTACAAAATGAACTAAAACCTACTTGAAATAATATATAACTATCAAAGTAGCAGGATCTAAAATAAACCCAGTTATTAAATCATCAACTCATATATGTGTGTGTGTCTGTGTGTATGTGTACATAAAAACAATAAAACCCAACAGCAAGAGACAGAAAGAGAAATTTCATTTAAAGTGACCATTGATAATATAAAAAAACTTGGAAATCTATCTGCCATGACAAACGCAGAAAACCTATTACCACAATTTTTAAACAATTTTCATAAATAAAATCAGATCTAAAGAACTGCAAAAAATGTCAATAGCACATGGTTTGGCAGGGCTAATATAAAAAAATTAAATTAAATTTCCCCATCAAATAATTACTTATTCTTTGCCATACCAGTAAAACTATCAAGAAACTATTTTACAGGACTAGAAAAGTTAGTTACAAAATTCATCTGGTGCAACAACAGGTCTAGAATAGTGAGAGAATTAATGATAAAAATGCAAACAATGCTGCCCAAGTTGTACCAAATCTCACACTGCATTGTAAAGTGGCAGTTAACAAAACCATCTGCAACTAAGAAATAGAGTGATGGATGAGTGGAATAGATAATGTACAAAAGAAAGAATAGTAAATGATTATGCTGATCTATTTTTTTTATAAACCCAAAGAATATCTAGCTTCTGGGATAAGAATTCACTATATGACAAAAACTTCTGGGGAAAATAGAAAATATTGTGGCATAAACTGTGCAGAGACCAACATCTCACACCCTGTACCAAAATAAGGTCAAAATAGTCAAAGGCTTTAGACATAAGGGGTGAAACCAAAAGTCAATGAGAAGAAGAAATAGTCTATCTCTTGGATCTATGGAGAGGGGAAGAATTTTGATTAAAGAAGAGAGAGAACATTATAAACTGCAAAATGGCTGATTTTTGACTACATGAAATAAAACAAGTTATTCACCAACAAAACTAATGATATTAAAATTAGAAAGAATGCAGAAAGCTAGGAAACAATATTTACAACCTGTGACTAATTTCTAAAATATATAGAAAACTGAGTCACATTCATAAGAATACAAGTGATTCTCAATTTGATAAATGGGCAAAAAGATACAAACAGGTAGTTTTCAGATGAGGAAATTAAAGATATTTATGGTCATATGAAAAAATGCTCCAAATCATTTTTGGTCATAGAAATGCAAATTAAAACAACTCTGAGATCTCACCTTATACCCTATCAGATTAATTAAGATGACAGAAAAGGAAAATGATTAATGTTGGAAAGGATGTGGGAAAACTGGGACACTAATGCACTCTTGGTGGCATTCTGAACTGATCAAACTGGAGTTTCTGGAGAGCAATTTGGAACTACACCCTAAGTAAAATAAAACAGCATCATCATAATTGGGCAAGGTAGATATATTTAAGATTCTTTAAAAAGGTCAAAAACTCCACAAGTACAAAAATATTTATAGGAATTCTTTTTATAGTGACAAAGAATGGTAAATTGAGGCAATTCCCATCAGTTGGGGAATGCTGATCAAGATATCTTATGTGACTATTATGAAGTACTATTCTCCAAGAAATCAAAAGGGACCATACTTCAGAAAAGCCTGGAAAGACTTGCATAAACTGATACTGAGTGAAATAAACAGAATCAGCAGATCTTTGTACACATTCACAGCAGCATTGTGAGATGGATCAACTATGATGGAGGCAGCTCCTCTCAGCAATTCAGTGATCGAAGACATCCAGGAGGGGCCTATTATGGAAAATGAAATCCACATCCATTAATGGAAATAAACACAAAAACCAAAATCAGCAACAACAAAAACTCCCCCAAAACTGTGGAGTTTGAATACAGAACAATGCATATAATGTTCACTTTTTAAAATTTCTTTTATGTCTTTTCTTTCTTTTTCATGTTTTTCCTTATTTATAATTCCTATTTTACTGCATGATTATTACAGAAATGTGATAAACAGGAATGTACATAAGCAACCTTTACCATATTCTTTCTCTGGCATGGGGAAGGTACAGAGAATGGAGGGTGTTAGAAAAATGTGGAAATCACAAACTTGCAAATGGATTAATGTTGAAAACTATCTTTCTATGAAACAGGAAACAAAATAAAATTTAAAAAAGGAATAGAAGTCATAACCCAATTGATGAAAGTTTAAAGGATATGAACAGGCAAACTTTCAATGAAAATCAAACCTATATGAAATTAAGTGAGAAAAATCTCTAAATAATGATTGATTAGAGGAAGGCAATTTCAAATAATTTTAAGATATCACTATATACTTGTCAGATTGCCTGCTTTCCAGCAGGAGAATAGCTAAGCATACTATGCTATATGACTGTGATGGAATATTATACCAAATCTAAGAAATGATGAACTGGTTGATTTATAAAAATAAAGAAAGACTTGAACCTATGAAGGGAGATACTAACCACCTCTAGAGAAAGAACTGACAAATAGAAATATGAATAATATGATTCTACACATGCTGAACCCAAAGAGCGAGACAGAGACCAGAATTTGATAAGTTTGGAGATCTTCATTTCCCAGGGAATTTCTGGGAATGAAGAGTACCCAAATCAGACAGTACCTGAGTGTTCAGGGGATAGGGTTTTTATAGTGGGGTTTTAGGGGGGTACTGAGAGCAAGCAGGATACAGAAACAAAGACAGCACAAGCACTTAGATATATTTTCTTGTCATACTACTACAAACATATATAAACATATGGTTCAGTATTTGTAGGGGGCTAGACAGAGTGGGAAAGTGTCAGGGTCTTTGTGTTATGAACATGCTTCCTGGGATGGAGGGAGTCACATATTCACAGGCTTCCCACCGATTTGAGGGAGTGAAATTTACTCTCTTATGTTTCCAACTGCATCTGGGGTAAGGGAGGCAAGCAAGGATTTTACACATACAGCCAGATAAATAGGCTAGCAAGGGTGCTTGTGACTCTTAGACAAATTTATTGTATATCTGTGACCCCCCAGGGTCAAGCATTCAGGTCCTGTCAGATTATTTTCAGACCCAAAGGCGCCTAGCCAAATTTATATTTCTAAGGAGTTTCTAAGGGCCCAGAAGGATGTCAGGGATCACTTCTATACAAGGACTTCACAAATATTGATATTTTACTTCACACATATGTATATGTGTGTATGTAAGCATATACATGCCTTTATATACTATCCCAATTAATCATATACTTTTTTAAAGAGGGAGGTTAAGGGAGGGAGAAAAATGGAATAAAAAATGCACAGTGTAGCCCAAAAGAAAATATAGAAGGACATGCAGAAAATCCAGGCTTCTTTGAAAAGAATATGAAGAATTTATTGCAAATTTTATTGTAAAATGTAAATTTACTGTTTCATAAAGAATACACTCTGATGTTCTGTTATTTACATGGAAATAGTTTTGCATTTAAGTATAAAACAAATGAAAATTAAAGCAAAAATAGTAAGTAAAAATGAGAGACATTAAAAATAAAAAAACAAAAATTTGAGCATGCTCCAGTTCATTCTCCACTCAATCCACAATGTAATTTCCATAAAGTACAGGGTAGACCATGTGACCTTCCTTAAATCTCTCACACACTCTCTTTTCTTTAATTTTTGAAATTTTTATTTATTTCAGGCAATAGGATTAGGTGACTCACCCAAAGTCACACAGCAAAACAATTATTAAGTGTTTGAGCTTGGATTTGAATTCAGTCCTCCTGGCTCCAGGGCCACTAGCACTGTGCCACCTAGCTGACATCCACATTCAATAAACTCCCTATCACTGTCTGCATCAAAAATAAAATTTTTTGGTGTTCAAAGATCTCAGTAATTGATCTCCCTTTTCTTGTCATAAACTGTAAAGTTTATGTCTTTTGACCTTGCTCCCAACATCACTTGATTCAGTGGCATTGGTCTGTTGATGTTTCATGAACAAGAATCTCCATCTTTTACCCCTACCAATTTTCTCTGGTTGCCCCTCATGTCTGGGATCCTCTGTCTCCAGGCTTTCCTGGATTCCATCAAGTAACACCTAAATTACCCCCATATACAGGAAACACTTCCTTTTCCTCTTTAATTCCACTGCCTTCCCACTGATTATTATGGCTGATTCCTTCTTTATATACCTTGTTGGTACAGAAGTATTTTTCGGGTGATTGTCTTTTACTCATCACCTTCTCCAGAAAACGAGGGAGTGTCTTTTGGCTTTCTTCATATCACCAGGCATTGTTACAGTGTTTCACATATAGTAGGTGATTAATAAATGCAGACAGATTGACAGCAGGCAGAGGAGTCCTATTTAAATGTTAGTTCTATTATTTAATACAATGATTATAGCAGGAACTTCAATCATATTTTTGACTTGTGTATTATAAGGTTATTCATTGTTGTTACTTTTTTTAAAAATAAACTTTAGCCTTGCTGGATTACCAGTACAATGGAATGCAGTTAAAATGTTTAACAACTGTTTCTCTTTTTAAAATTAATATGCTTTCATATATATAAACCCATGACTTTAATAAAACTTCTACCCACAGCTTGAAAATAATAATAGCAATAAAAATAATTATATAAACCTCAAACTTTATTGTACATTCCATCGAGTCAACTAATTTCCATAGAATACTGTTCTTAAATTTTAAGTCTTGTGTCTATAGCCAATTTGTGGCTGAAATGTAATCATAATTTTATAATAAATGTAGAATTACAATTGACAAAATCATAATCCAATTAATGTAATGTTCTTGTATTTCTCCTCAGTTCAAAAATTATTCGTTAAATCAACCACAGTAATGTCTATTTTTGACCCATTTTCTACCTACAGTCATTGGAACATTGCTTGATAATTTAATATTCTACAAAGATCTAGAAAATCATTTAAATCAATTTCATACTTATAATTTCATTTAAATGATTTCATTTTCTTCCATCTATCCATAATCAAGTCTGTTCATGAAGAGAATTCTAATAGAGCAAAATCATTTGAGAATCCTTTTTCAGAAAAGATATAAATTTATCTCTATAATTTAATTTCCTATCAACATATTTCTAGGAATAGAATTAAATTTGTTATTTTTGTTAAAGTAAATACTTTTATTCTTACTTGACTTAAAGCTGCTTGAAATTCATGCTTTTCGGGATCAGTCCCCAAAAGCGCAAATGATAAACTGATTACATTTTCGTCTGAATGAATTTTGGTTGATTGTGACTCCAATCTAATTGAATTTAATCAAAGTTCTTCAAGAATGTCAATTAATGCAATAAAACTTTTCAAGAAATTAATATCAGTTAATTTCACACCTGAGCCAGGTAGCCCTGAGTCAAAACTTGGTCTCAGATACTTCTAAGTTAATTACCCTGAGAAAGTCACTTTACTCTGTTAGTTTCATTTTCCTCATTTGCAAAATTAGTTATAGAAGAAAATGGCAAACCATTTCAGTATCTTTGACAAGATAATCCCAAAGTGAGATATGAATAATGATAAATGACTGAAATGAAGGAAAAACAGTAATAGCAACAATCACTTTATATAAAATAATTGGGAAATAAATGAGAAAGAATTCACAAGTAAATAAAGTAAATTCATAAGTAAATAAAATGATAACATGTAGTAGTAGAACCTCCTAAAGAACCAACTACTCATTTCACTTGCAGTGTTGGACCTGTTTTAATGATTTCAGTGTCAATTCTTTAGCAGTAACTTCAACTTTTTACAATTAGATTGATGATAAATGGAATGAATTTTATTTGGAGACATGTAAAAAGGATCTTTTTGAATTGAAAATTGAGTGTATGCACCCCAATTGTAGAATGACTAAGCAACTTATAGTATATGAAGCTTATCGAATACTAATATTCTGTACGAAATGATGTGCATCCAGATTCCAGAAAAGCATGCAAAGGCTTGCATGAAATGATGCTGAATGAATTGATTAAAACAGAACATTATGCACACTAGCAATAACATTGTGAGATGAGTAACTATGATCATCTCAACTGCTCTCTGGAGTTCAGTGATCAAGGACATTCCTGACAGACAGGTTATGGAAAATGCCATCCATTTGTAGAGCAAAAAGCAAAGCAATGGATTCTGAATGAAGAGCAAAGCATTCTAAGTTGACTTGTTTTAGGTTTTTGCAAGGCAAATGAGGTTTAGTGGCTTGACCAAGGCCACAGAGCTAGGTAATTACCAATTGTCTGAGACCGGATTTGAACCCAGGTACTTCTGACTCCAGGGCCAGTGCTTTATCCACTACACCACCTAGCCTCCCCAAAGTTCACTTTTTAAAAACTTCTTTTTATGTTTTTACTTCCTTTTTCACCTTTCCTCAAAGTTTGGGGTTTTTTTCACTGTTTGACTAATAAATATTTGAAAGGTGATTTTAAATATTTAGCCTATATAGCCATGAGGTGCGTGGTGGAAATAGAGGATGATGGAAAACTGTGGAACTCAAAAACTTGCAAAAGGATGAATGTTGAAAACTACCTTGACAAGTAATAGGAAAATAAATAAATAAGGAAATAAATATCTTCTTATTTTATTTAATGAAAATGTCAAGTAATCATTACAATGACTGACTTGAACAGTGCCAAATGAGGAATTTAGAAATAATATTTTTTTTTGCAAAACAATGTAGTTAAGACACTTGGCCAAGGTCTTACAGCTAGGTAACCATTAAGTGTCGAGGTCAGATTTGAACTCAGGTCCTCCTGATGCCAGAGCTGGTGCTCTATCTACTGCACCACCTAGCTACTTTTAAGGAATTGTTTCTAACCACTTCTAAACTATTCCAAACATTCTTTCCAGCATTGGAGAGCAGTCAAGTAAGAACAAGATGCAAAAAAGTTCAGCTTATCATAGTGATATTGTTCAGTCATATGTGAGGTCTGAAACATTTCAGTCCTATTTGTGGTTCAATAAGCCTAGATTCGATCCTTGCCTTCTCCAGGTCCTTTTACAGATGGAGAAACTGAGGCAAGCAAAATGAATAGACTTGCCCAGGTTCACACAGCTGGTAAGTGACTGAGTCCATATGTGAACTCAGAAAGAGAAATCTTTCTGACTCTAGGGCAAGACCTCTTCCCCTGGACCCCCTGACTATTCATAGCCCAGAATAAATGTTTTGTGTCTGAATGACTGTCTTCAAATCCAAATTGGAAATTCCTGAAATAGATTGGACTTCAGGGAAGAGCCAAGACGGCTTCATGTAGCTAACACGCTCCCAGAGCTTTTCCATACCAAAGATATATGAAACATTTACACTGGCTTTATTGCTACAGATTCCACCAAGCAAAAGGGAAAATCCAAATAAATTTTCAGTAGTAGACATCATGGAGAATGTTCGATGTTGTTCTGTCTCTTTGGAGAGAAAGGGGAAAATGGAATCAAGTGAGACTAGAGAAGGAGAAAGCTAGTGGGAACCTTTAAGCCAGTGCAGTCCTGGTCCTGACTACTTGACAACAGCATAGGTCTTGGGAGCTAGATAGCAAGCCATCAGGAAGGGGCCTAACCCTAAATAAAGTTGAACCCTGGGAATACTAGGGCAAAAGACAGGACTGGGTTGGGAACAAACCACTGCACAGGTAGAACCTAAGCATAAAAGAGGAAATAAACCTCCACAAAAGCCATGGCTTAGACTGCATAGGCAACATCTTGACCAATATCAAGCCATGGATCAGACCCCAGTGTGAACCTAAAATGCTTTGATCTATACTCCCTATACCCCAGGAGCAGAGCTAAAACAGCAAAGATGAGCAAAACAGCTAAAAGAGCACGCACTATAGAATACTACTGAGCAGACAAAGATAGCAATGCCATGTCTGAAGAAGTCAGTGAAAACTTGCTCACAGGGGAATCATCAAAGGAGTCTATGAATTGGACTCAAATACAAAAGCTCATAGAAGAGATTAAAAAAGAACTGAAACACCAAAAATTGAGGAACAAGAAAAATGGAAAAATTAAGTAAGAGTCAGGTAGGAAAATGATGAAATTGACCAAAGAAATCTGAACAAAGGAGAAATAACCAACTGGAAAAGGAAGCACAAGAGCCAATTGATTAAAATAAAACCCTAAAAGTTAGAATTAGACTACTAGAAACCAATGAAATTATGAGTCTACAAGATTCCATCAAACAAAATGAAATGACTGGAAAATTGGAAGAAAATGTATATTATCTTTTAGGAAATACAAATGACCTGGAAAATAGATCCAGGAAAAATAATTTATGAGTCATCAAACTACCAGAAAGCCTTGATCAAAAAAAGAACATGGAAGACATCATGCAGGAAATTATCATGGAAAACTGTCCAAATTTGCTAGAACAAGAAGACAATGTAACCATTGAAAGAATACAAATAACCTCCCCCCCCAGAAAGAGGCCCCCCAAGATAAAGAACTGCAAGGACTGTTATACCAAATTCCACAACTCTGACATAAAGGAGAAAATTCTGCAAGCAGCATGAAGGAAACAATTTAAATAAAAAGGAAAAACAATCAGACTCACATGGGACCTATCAACCTCAACATTGAAGGACAGGAGGACCTGGAATACCATTCATCAGAGGGTAAAGGACCTGGGTTTATCACCAGGAATTTACTACCCTGCCAAATTCTCCATATACTGCCATGGGAAAAGATGTATGCTTAACGAGATAGAGAACTTCCCACATTTTCTGACAGAAAGACCTGAACAAAATAGAAAAGTCAACCGTCAAATACACAACTCAAGAAATGTAAAAACAGGGAAACAAATTGGAAGGGAAAACAAGCAAAACAGAATGTTTGTCAAGACCATTAAATTGTATACAAGTTTCAAGGGAAGACATAACTCTTGTAACTTGAGAATTGTACTTCCCTTAGGATTATTAAAGGGTTGAAAATAATTGCAGAGATTGAACTTGGAGGTTATGAGTTTGGTTGGATTTTGTCTCTTCAATGAAAAGGTCCAAGGTGACATCACTAAGTTTGAGACAAAAAGCCCTGATGAAAATCAGGGGTGTTCATTCTACCTACTCTACTTCTGCTGTGCTCACAAAGCTTTGCACTTTCTCTGATGAAGTCATCATAAACTGGAAGTTCCTGAGCTTGTGTCTCCCATAAATTACAATCAATTGTAAACTTCTTAAGTCAGACATTAAGAGTATCCCAGTACTTAGAACCCTTTCAGATTATTATAGTTAATTAAATTAGTATTGGACTTAATTCATGCTTAACAAAGGTTAAATACCCTGGGTGGTTTGGGTGGGGGAGTGTGGGAGAAGATATGTTTGGGGGAGGGGAACAAATAGTTCACAAAATGATTTGACTTTGGATGATATTTTGTCTCACGAGAATGGTGTGTCTTTGGAGGTTACTTGAAAAGGGGAAAAGGTAAAAATGATTATGATTTGATGTATTTCAAGATTCTTGAAAAGTTTACTTCTAATATGACAAGAGGGGAGGGTACTCAGTGACTTTCAGGCAATGCTACTTATCAAACAATCAATCAATCAATCAATCAATTTGGGATGGTACTTTGATAACACTTTGAGCTTATCAAGCAATCAATTAAGCAAGTTGTGTTTATGATACCAGAAAATAGTACTTGAGAGATGAATAGTACCAGGTGAAAAGGTGCAAAGATTTATAATTCTATAGGGAAATAAGGGAGGGGATAAACACAAAGTAAATTCTATTCTATAGATTTTACCCAGAGAGAGAATAAGATACATTACCATTTCAGAATTAAAAATCTATCCTACTCTACAGGTAAGGGGGGGAGGGGAGGTGAAAATAAGGAAAAAATGGACTGAGAAAAGTGAAGGCAAAGGTAGCAGTAAAAATATACTGAAAGTTAAATTATAAAAGAAAAGTTAAAGGGGGAAAGGAAATAAACCTTTGTTGAGAAGGAATAAGAGGAAAGAAAAGAGAAAAACCTAAATGGGGAAAGATAGCATGGGAGAGAAATGCAGCATTAATAATCTTAATTTTAAATGTGAAGGGGATGAACTGTCCCATAAAATGTAAGTCAATAGCAGAATGGATTAAAAACTAGAATCCTACAATATACTATTTCTAAGAAACACATTTGAAGTAGAGAGATATACACAGGGAAATGGGGAACAGATGGAGAAAAAAATATTTTGCTTCAATTGAAGTAAAAAATTCAGGGACAGTGATCCTCATCTCAGAAAAAGCAAATGCAAAAATAGATCTCATTAAAAAGGATAAGGAAGGAAACCACATAATGTCATAAGGCACATAGGTAATGAAGTTATATCATTATTAAACATGTATGCACCTAATGATATAGCATCCAAATTCCTAAAACAATATCTGAGTGAATTACAAGGAGATATAGACAGTAAATCTTTAATAATGGGGAACCTCAACTTCTCTTGCTTAGAACTACATAAATCTAACCAAAAAATAAACAAGAAGGAAGGTAAGAAGGTGAATGAAAACTGAGAAAGCTTAGATATTCTAGACCTCTGGAGAAAACTTAACAAGGATAGAAAAGAATAGGCCTTTTTCTTGGCATTACATGATATCTGTACCAAAATTGACCATGTCCTAGGGCACAAAACCCATGAAATCAAATGCAGAAAGGGAGAAATAATAAATGCATATTGCTCAGACCATGATACAAAAAAAATACATGTAATAAAGGTTCATGGAAAGTTAAACCAAAAACAAATTGCAAATTAAATAATTTAATATTAAATAATGAGTGGATCAACAGCAAATTGAAGAAATAATCTTTACCACTATCCTATCTGCTGTGAGAGTGTATGAATTACTATTTAACATTGAAGGAAGTGATAACTTGATTTAACTCAGAAATTATCACATTCCTCTGAGTCCCTTGGAGCAGCTGAACATTTTTCCAAATGTGCAAAAAGTCCAATAAAATAGTGTGTTGAAATGATCAAAAATAATACTAGTTGTAATACCTGAAAAGACCACCAAAAGATGACTGCTAAAGTATGTTTTAAGTGAGCTGGAAGATCCTGTTTGGACACAAAGTGTCAACAAAAACCTGCCAATCTTCTAATATGATCCTTACTTATTCAATGAAGAATTAGCAAACTTCTACTAAATTCCCACTATCAATCCATCTGTTGCAGATTCAAAAATGACAGTAATTCAACTCTGGTCCTGGAGGAATGTTGATCCTCTTGGCAGACTCCAATGATTTTCAAGTACAAAATAACATTATCATTTCAGGATCAGATGAAACCATGTTCTAGTTATCAATCACCTTGAAAAACTCCTGGAAATTTGACCACTAGTTGTTGGAAGTCTCTAGGAACTGATTCCAACTGGTAGGAGTTTCACAATCACATTTTGATAATTATTGAAAAATTTACTTTTAATGTTCAGATCCACCATGTTCTTATTTTTTATGAGTGGGGAATTAATGTTACCCAGGAACAGAAACTGTAGAGAAAAGCTGCTCCATTTCACTTCCCAACTGTTATATCTTAACCATTATCCTGTCTCTAGTGACAAGATTAAGTTTAAAAAGGATAATGTGAATGATGACAATTCAATCCAAAATAATTCCTTTCATACTTCAGAAAAAAAAATCATGGTTTCATTTCTCTCCATTCTAATATTCTAAACACAAGTGATTGCTCAGAAGTGCAAAAACCCCTTAAATGGAATTTGAGGGAGAAAACTTAATTCCAGGGTTTGGACACACGATGGCAGACTAAAACTGTAATGACTGAAATGGCCACAAGAGGGCAGTCGGGTCTCCAAAGGCACATTGAATGAACTGCAGTTTTTATCAGACACCAGCTAGAAACCAAAGCCCATGGTATAAATCTCAAAGGCAAATAATTATTCAAAAGGACATTTCTTAAGCACATATTCTATATCACGGAGTTGTTCTAGGTTCTGGGGACCTCAAGACAAAAATGAGGAACTCTGAAGTATAAAAAAGAAACGTGAATGCCTACAGAAAACATGAAAAAAAGGGTAGAGGAGGAATGGTTGGGTGATCTAAGAAGTAGAGGGGACCATATGAGCAAGTCAGTAATCATTTATTAAGTATCTGTTTATGTGCCAGAGACCATGCTATGCGCTGAGGATGGAAAGGGGGCCAAAAAAAGTCCCTGTCCCAACTAGCATATAAAATAATTAGATTATTAAGAAGCAAACTAAAGAAATCTATATCTGAGACAAATAGGAAGTCATTTAGAGAAGAAGCTCATACCCATTGAGAGGCATTTGGAAACTAGGAGGAACCAGTGTTAGAAGTACGGAAGAAAATCATGACAGCATCTTGGAGAGGCAGAGAAAATGATGGGAGTCGAGAGATGGAGTATCTTGGTCGTGCAAGGGGACCATTGTCACAAGAGCAGAAAGCTTTTTGAAGGGAGTATGGTATAAGAAGATGGAAAAGATAGCACACTGCTTGGTTACAGTGGTCATTGAATGTCAAACACACAGGATATTTTATTTAATCCATGAAGTATATATAGGCACTGATGTTTATTGAGGAGTGGAAATAACATGGATAGTCTTGTGCTTTAGGACAAGTTTGGATTTATGTTTAAATGCTCCTGAGATTTTGATTTAGAGTTTTCATTCAAAAGGTGATTGATTCTTTTTATTTCGATTTTATATGATGATTTTAAGATATCTGAGCAGATGTAATATTTCTGGAAACATCTTATTCAATAATTAGTCAGGGTTTGTATATAGTTTGTTTATCTGTTTACTATCTCTCTTTGATCTGTTTTCCAGGTCAGGTGAGATTTGTTTTACTGTGAGAAGCTGTGAGAAATATTTTCATGCATTTAAGAATACTTTTCTTTTGTTTTAAGATTTCTTGGTGGTTCCTGTAGCTGTTACCTTTTTGTTTAGACCATACGAATTTCTAGGGAAGGCAGGCAAGTGACAGTGTAAGGACTCTTGGGGTGCATTTATGAGGCTGAACTTGTCCGTTCTTTGTCCTGCTACTCTCCCATCTTAGACACTCTCTCCTTTTCATATTTCTATAATGCCCTTCTACTTTAGTAGCAGTAAAGACCGGAGACAGCAAGGCTGGAATGAATGTCAAACATTTGGGGAAAAAAACAACATACCCTCAAGGATGACTTTGAGAAATTAAAAGTCCAAAAGTCCAAAAGTGTTTTGTATTTAAATTCTGTGGGAGACAAATCCCGAGGTAGATGTTCTTTCTCTTGGCTTTTTTTTCCTGGGTTTTATGGGTCACATTTCTTTTAAGAGGTTTGTTTCATGTGATAGATGGGGAAGAGATCAGGAGACTTTAGAACTGTGCCTGTCTTCTCTCAGCCATCTTGGCCGGATGTCAGGGATTTGTCTCCAGCAGGAGCTGTGGCTGAATTCAGGCAGGTGAGTCTGGGCCCAGAGGGAGGATCAGCCCTGATCAACCACACTAGCAGCTGAATTGGAACTGGGAATCTGAGGGCCCAAGAGCCAGACCTGCTGGATCAGAGGTGGGGCTGGACCATGAGGGCGAGAGTCTGCAGGGGAGCAGAGGCGCTGGTGCTGGAGCTGTCCCCCTGGAGATCCCGCACAGGGCTGGGGGAAGAATTCTGGATCAGGGGAGCTGCAGACACCATCCATGGGTTCCTCTGGTCTGCGTCCCATTACAACTCAGACTTCTCCCCTAACAAACAATGCAAACTACTTCTGCCTCAGGCCCAGGTGTGTGAGCAGAAGAAGCAGCCCAGCTGAGGAATGACCTCAGGCCAGGGTAAAGACCACCATTGACTGAAGGCAAAAGAATTCAATACCTCCAACTCCTCCCTTTAAGGAAAGGGAGAGGGCTTCAACCAAGGTCACAGACACTCCAGAGAAAGCAACCAGCACCTCTTACTGGCCAGCCAGAGAAACCACACTCAGTGAGTAAAGCCTTTAGCGATCCCAAGCCCCTGTGAACCAGCCCCTCCCCAACTCAGGTCTTAGCAAAATGAAGAAGGGTCTGCGGAAAAGTGGATCCATAGAAAAATTCTTGGAAGGGAAAGACACTAACTCAGAGAGACCTGGAACCTCTGAAGAGAATACAATCTGGTCTTCAGCACAGAAAGACTTCCTTGAAGAAATAAGGAAGGAGTTTAAAGACCAACTAGAAAATTTGGGGGAGACAATTAATACCTTGCAACAAGAAAACAAATCTCTCAGATCTTCAAATGGACAAATGCAAAAAGAAATTAATTCTCTCAAAACCTCAATTGGTCAAATTAAAATCTCTTTCAAAAGTAGAATTGACCAATTAGAAAAGGAGTTGCAAAAGGTTAACGAAGGAAACTCCTCCCCCCCAAAAAGAATGGAGTCTACAGAAACTAATGACTCCATGAGACAGCAAGAGTCAGTTAAACAAAATCAAAAAATAGAAAAAATAGAAGCAAATGTAAAATAACTCATCAACAAAACCACTGACCTCGAGAATAGATCGAGGAGGGGCAACCTGAAAATTATAGGACTTCCTGAAAACATTGAAGAGAAAAAAAGCCTGGACCTGATATTACAGGATCTAGTGATGGAAAACTGCCCTGATATCATGGAATCAGAGGGCAAAGTAGTTATTGAAAAAGTACATTGATCCCCACCAGAAAAAGATCCTAAAATGAAAACACCAAGGAATGTTGTGGCCAAACTGCAGAACTATCAGATAAAAGAGAAAATCCTGCAAGAAGCCAGAAAGACACAATTTAAATATCAAGGAGCCACAGTAAGTATCACGCAGGACCTGGCTGCATCAACATTAAGGGATTGAAGGGCCTGGAACTAAAAATTTTGAAGACCAAGGGAGCTTGGAATGCAACCAAGAATCTTCTTTCCTGCAAAGCTGAGCCTTCTCTTCCAGGGAAAAAGATGGACATTTAAGGAAATGGAAGAATTCCAAAAATTTCTAATGAAAAGCCCAGAGCTAAACAAAATTTTTGGCATCAAACAGGAGGTTCAAGAGACACATGAAAAGATAAAAGAAAAGGGGGGGGTGGTAAAAGAAAAAAATGCAATCCAGTAAGTTGAAACTGGCTACATCCCAGCATGGAGGTATAAAAAAGATTCTCATAAACCTTGAGAAATGTAACTCTAACAAAGAGAATACACCTAGCTAGAAATGATGGACATTCATGACCTATCCATGTGACTACTATCTAATAGGATGTAACCCACTTTAACCCCACTTGGGAGAAAGACTCTAATAACTCTTGGGAATTTTGACTCTATTTGATAGAATATACAGAACTAAAAGGGACAGACACTTAGAATTTTCTATGACTTAGAATGATATAAAAAACACTACTGCCCTAAAAAGGGGAACAGGAAAGAGATGGGAGGAGGAAGGGGATTGAATGGGGTAAATCCCATTACACTAAGAGGTACAAAAAACCTTTGGTAATAGTGGGGAAGAAGGGAGCAGAGGAGAAAAACCTGAAACTTCTCATCAGACTTGGCTTAAAGTCAATCTACACATACTCAGTTAACTTATAAAACATTGAACCTTTCAAGTATTAAAAGGGGAAAACTGGAGGGGGGACAGAGAACCGGAAGGGGAGTGGGGGAAATAACAAAAGGAAGGGAAGGGAAAAGGGAAAAAGGGAAAGGGGAAAGAAAGGGGAGGGTGTGATACAGGAGGGCAAACACACTGAAGGGAGTGGTTTTCAGAAAAAAAAAAAGCCTGGGGAAAATATAAACAGAGGGAAGATAGCATGGAGGGCAATAAAGAATTAGTAATCATAACCTTGAATGTGAATGGGATGAATTCTCCCTTAAAACATAAGCAAATTGCAGAGTGGATTAAAAACCAGAATCCTACAATATGCTGCTTACGAGAAACTGATTTGAAGCAGAGAGATACATATAGGGTAAAGGTAAAAGGTTGGAGCAAAATATATTTTGCTTCAGCTGAAATATAAAAAGCAGGGGTAGCAATCCTTATCTCAGACAAAGCAGCAGCAAAAATAGCATTAAAAGAGATAAGGGAGGAAACTTTTTCCTCCTAAAAGGTACCATAGAAAATAAAGTCCTTTTATTATTGAATACATATGAACCCTGTGGGACAGCACCCAAATTCTTAGAGGAGAAGCTGAAAGAATTACAGGAAGACAAAGATAGCAAAACTCTACTAGTGGGAGACCTCAACCTTCCACTATCAGATCTAGATAAATCGAATCATAAAACAAAGAAGAAAGAAATTAGGGAGGTAAATAGATTGTTAGAAAAATTAGATATGGTAGACGTATGGAGGAAACTGAATGGGGATAGAAAGGAATATACCTTTTTCTCTGCAGTACATGGAACTTATACAAAAATTGACCATGTACTAGGACATACAAACCAAATGATCAGCTGCAGAAAGGCAGAAATAGTGAATACATCTATCTCAGATCACAATGCAATAAAAGTCATACACAATACTGGGCCAAGGGGATATAGACCCAGAACAAATTGGAAACTGAATAACCTCATTTTAAAAAATGAGTGGACCAAAAAACAAATTGTAGAAAGAATTATCCATTTTATCCTAGATAATGATAATAATGAAACAACATATCAAAACCTGCTTATATGAATAAATTGGCGAAAGAGGAAATCAATGAACTAAACATGCAACTAAAAAAATTAGAGAAATAACAAATCAAAATTCCCCAATTAAGTACCAAATTAGAAATTCTAAAAATTAAAGGAGAAATTAATAAAATTGAAAGCAAAAAAACTATTGAATTAATAAATAAAACCAAAAGTTGGTATTATCGAAAAACCAATAAAATTGATAAACCTCTGGTCAATTTGATTAAAAAAAAGAAAGAAGAAAACCAAATTGCTAGTATCATAAATAGAAAAGGTGAACGCACCACCAATGAGGAGGAAATTAAAGTAATAATTCGAAATTATTTTGCCCAACTCTATGCCAATAAATTTGATAATCTACGTGAAATGGATGAATATTTACAAAAATAGAAGTTGCCCAGGTTAAACGAAGAAGAGATTAAATATCTAAACAGCCCTATTGCAGAAAAAGAAATTCAACAAGCCATTACTGAACTCCCTAAAAAAAAAATCTCCAGGGCCTGATGGATTCACAAGTGAATTCTACCAAACATTTAAGGAACAATTAATTCCAATCCTATATAAACTCTTTGGAAAAATAGGGAAAGATGGAACTCTGCCTAACTCTTTCTATGAAACCAATATGGTACTGTTACCTATACCAGGAAGAGTCAAAAGAGAGAAAGAAAATTATAGACCTATCTCCCTGATGAATATAGATGCAAAAATCCTGAATAAAATCTTAGCAAATGATTACAACAAGTCATCACTAGGATAATACATTATGATCAAGTAGCATTTATTCCAGGAATGCAGGTTTGGTTCATTGTTAGGAAAACTGTTAGTATACTCAATTATATCAACAACAAACCTATCAGAAATCATATGATCATATCAATAGATGCTGAAAAAGTTTTTGACAAAATACAGCATCCATTGGAATAAATGGACTGTTCCTTGAAATAATTACCATTATCTATCTGAAACCATCAACAAGCATTATATTCAATGGGGAGAGGCTAGAGGCATAACCAATAAGATCAGGGGTGAAACAGGGGTGCTCATTATCACCACTACTATTCAATATTGTATTAGAAATGTTAGCTTCAATAATAAGAGAAGAAAAAGATATTGAAGGAATTAGAATTGGGAAGGAAGAGACAAAACTCTCACTCTTTGCAGATGACATGACAGTGTACCTAGGGAATCCCATAAATCATCCAAAAAACTATTGGAAACAATTAGCAATTTGAGCAAATTTGCAGGTTATAAAATAAACCCTCATAAATCCTCAACTTTTCTATATATGTCTAGCAAGATACAGCAGGAAGAGCTAGAAAGAGAAATCCCATTCAAAGTAACCTCAGACAATATAAAGTACTTTGGAATCTATTTGCCAAGACAGACTCAGAATCTTTTTGAAAACAATGATAAATCACTTCTCACAGAATTTAAATCAGATTTAAATAACTGGGCAAATATCAACTGCTCGTGGATAGGTAGAGCTAATATAATAAAAATGACAATTCTACCAAAACTAAACTATTTGTTTAGTGTCCTACCAATCAAAATTCCAAAGGATTATTTGACAAGTTAGAAAAATTGTAAGTAAATTCATATGGAGAAATAAAAGTCAAGAATTGCCAGGAGCTTAATGAAAAAAAGTGCAAAAGAGTGTGGCTTAGCCCTACCTGATCAAAAATTATATTATGAAGCATCAGACATCAAAACTGTTTGGTATTGGCTAAGAAATAGAGTGGTCGACCAGTGGTATAGACTAGGTGTAAAAGCAGGAGATGATTATAGTAATCTGCTGTTTGATAAACCCAAAGAGTCTGGCCATTGATATAAAAACTCCCTCTTTGATAAAAACTGCTGGGATAATTGGAAGTTAGTATGGAAGAAACTTAGATTAGACCAACACCTAACACCCTTTACCAAGATAAGATCCAAATGGTTACAGGACTTAGACATAAACAACAATACTATAAGCAAATAGGAAGATCAAGGACTAGTTTACCTGTCAGATCTATGGAAAGGGGAGCAGTTTATGACTAAGGAAGAGTTGGAGAACATCACCAAAAACCAATTAGATGTTTTCAATTACATTAAATTAAAAAGCTTTTGCACAGATAAAACCACTGTAACCAAGATCAAAAGAAATGTAGTAAATTGGAAAACAATCTTTACAACTAATGATTCTAACAAAGGACTTATTTCTAAAATATACAGAAAACTGAGTCATATTTTTAAAATTAAAAGCCATTCCCCAATTGACAAATGGTCAAAGGATATGCAAAGGTAATTTACAGATGAGGAGTTCAAAGTAATTCGTAGCCATATGAAAAAAATGCTCTAAATCATTAATTATTAGAGAAATGCAAATTAAAGCTTCTCTGAGGTACCACCTCACACCTCTCAGATTGCCCAGTATGACCAGAAAGGATAATGATCATTGTTGGCAGGGATGTGGGAAACCTGGGGCACTATTACACTGTTGGTGGAGATGTGAACTCATCCAACCTTTCTGGAGAGAAATTTAGAACTACACCCAAAGGGCAACAAAAAATGAGTATACCCTTTGACCCAGCAATACCACTGCTGGGTGTATACCCCGAAGAGATGATGAAAAAGGGTAAAAACATCACTTGTACAAAAATATTAATACAAACCCTGCTTGTGGTGGCAAAGAATTGGAAATCAAGTAAATGTCTTTCAATTGGGGAATGGCTTAGCAAAATGTGGTATATATATGTCATGGAACACTATTGTTCTATTATAAACCAGGAGGGTCGGGAATTCAGGGAAGCCTGTTGGGATTTGAATGAACTGGTGCTGAGTGAGATGAGCAGAACCAGAAAAACACTGTATACTGTAACAGCAACATGGGAGTGATGATCAAACTTGAAGGACTTGCTCATTCCATCAGTACAACAATCGGGAGCAATTTTAGGCTGTCTGCAAATTAGAGTGCCATCTGTATCCAGTTAAGGAGCTATGGAGTTTGAACAAAGTTGAAGGACTATTTCCTTTATTTTAGAAAAAATCAGATATCTTATTGTCTGATCTTGTTACCTCTTAGAATTCTTGTCTCTTCTCTAAGGATATGATTTCTCTCTCATCACACCCCATTTGGATCAAGGTACAACATGGAAACAAAGTAAAGTCTGACAGATTGCTTTCTGTGGGGGGTGGGGGGTGGGGGGGAGGGAAGTAATATTGGGGGGAAAATTTAAAAACTCAAATAATATCTTTAATAAAAATTAATTAAAAAAAAGACTGTTGGCCTCTCCCATCCTCCTACCTTTCTTGAAGATAGCCCAAATATGTTAGTTCTGAAAATGCAGATAAACTTGCTTGGCATCGGTGTTGATGGAAAAATAGCACAGAGAGTATCTCATCTGCTTGATCTAACCTCTCTTTAAATCAGTTCAGAACTGTTCTCCCCGATTCTTAAAAGTGCCTCCCAATGTTGAAGACCCTGAAGAATGAG